>NC_138308.1:202500-235000 GCF_965601325.2 Salmo salar | reverse complement strand
CTGCTGTTATTCATCAGGTTAATAACAGATCTGGGACTCTCTCTAAACCCCACTGCTGTTATTCATCAGGTTAATAACAGATCTGGGACTCTCTCTAAACCCCCACTGCTGTTATTCATCAGGTTAATAACAGATCTGGGACTCTCTCTAAACCCCCACTGCTGTTATTCATCAGGTTAATAACAGATCTGGGACTCTCTCTAAACCCCCACTGCTGTTATTCATCAGGTTAATAACAGATCTGGGACTCTCTCTAAACCCCCACTGCTGTTATTCATCAGGTTAATAACAGATCTGGGACTCTCTCTAAACCCCCACTGCTGTTATTCATCAGGTTAATAACAGATCTGGGACTCTCTCTAAACCCCCACTGCTGTTATTCATCAGGTTAATAACAGATCTGGGACTCTCTCTAAACCCCCACTGCTGTTATTCATCAGGTTAATAACAGATCTGGGACTCTCTCTAAACCCCCACTGCTGTTATTCATCAGGTTAATAACAGATCTGGGACTCTCTCTAAACCCCCACTGCTGTTATTCATCAGGTTAATAACAGATCTGGGACTCTCTCTAAACCCCCACTGCTGTTATTCATCAGGTTAATAACAGATCTGGGACTCTCTCTAAACCCCCACTGCTGTTATTCATCAGGTTAATAACAGATCTGGGACTCTCTCTAAACCCCCACTGCTGTTATTCATCAGGTTAATAACAGATCTGGGACTCTCTCTAAACCCCCACTGCTGTTATTCATCAGGTTAATAACAGATCTGGGACTCTCTCTAAACCCCCACTGCTGTTATTCATCAGGTTAATAACAGATCTGGGACTCTCTCTAAACCCCCACTGCTGTTATTCATCAGGTTAATAACAGATCTGGGACTCTCTCTAAACCCCACTGCTGTTATTCATCAGGTTAATAACAGATCTGGGACTCTCTCTAAACCCCACTGCTGTTATTCATCAGGTTAATAACAGATCTGGGACTCTCTCTAAACCCCACTGCTGTTATTCATCAGGTTAATAACAGATCTGGGACTCTCTCTAAACCCCCACTGCTGTTATTCATCAGGTTAATAACAGATCTGGGACTCTCTCTAAACCCCCACTGCTGTTATTCATCAGGTTAATAACAGATCTGGGACTCTCTCTAAACCCCCACTGCTGTTATTCATCAGGTTAATAACAGATCTGGGACTCTCTCTAAACCCCACTGCTGTTATTCATCAGGTTAATAACAGATCTGGGACTCTCTCTAAACCCCCACTGCTGTTATTCATCAGGTTAATAACAGATCTGGGACTCTCTCTAAACCCCCACTGCTGTTATTCATCAGGTTAATAACAGATCTGGGACTCTCTCTAAACCCCACTGCTGTTATTCATCAGGTTAATAACAGATCTGGGACTCTCTCTAAACCCCCACTGCTGTTATTCATCAGGTTAATAACAGATCTGGGACTCTCTCTAAACCCCACTGCTGTTATTCATCAGGTTAATAACAGATCTGGGACTCTCTCTAAACCCCACTGCTGTTATTCATCAGGTTAATAACAGATCTGGGACTCTCTCTAAACCCCCACTGCTGTTATTCATCAGGTTAATAACAGATCTGGGACTCTCTCTAAACCCCCACTGCTGTTATTCATCAGGTTAATAACAGATCTGGGACTCTCTCTAAACCCCACTGCTGTTATTCATCAGGTTAATAACAGATCTGGGACTCTCTCTAAACCCCCACTGCTGTTATTCATCAGGTTAATAACAGATCTGGGACTCTCTCTAAACCCCCACTGCTGTTATTCATCAGGTTAATAACAGATCTGGGACTCTCTCTAAACCCCCACTGCTGTTATTCATCAGGTTAATAACAGATCTGGGACTCTCTCTAAACCCCCACTGCTGTTATTCATCAGGTTAATAACAGATCTGGGACTCTCTCTAAACCCCCACTGCTGTTATTCATCAGGTTAATAACAGATCTGGGACTCTCTCTAAACCCCCACTGCTGTTATTCATCAGGTTAATAACAGATCTGGGACTCTCTCTAAACCCCCACTGCTGTTATTCATCAGGTTAATAACAGATCTGGGACTCTCTCTAAACCCCACTGCTGTTATTCATCAGGTTAATAACAGATCTGGGACTCTCTCTAAACCCCCACTGCTGTTATTCATCAGGTTAATAACAGATCTGGGACTCTCTCTAAACCCCCACTGCTGTTATTCATCAGGTTAATAACAGATCTGGGACTCTCTCTAAACCCCCACTGCTGTTATTCATCAGGTTAATAACAGATCTGGGACTCTCTCTAAACCCCCACTGCTGTTATTCATCAGGTTAATAACAGATCTGGGACTCTCTCTAAACCCCACTGCTGTTATTCATCAGGTTAATAACAGATCTGGGACTCTCTCTAAACCCCACTGCTGTTATTCATCAGGTTAATAACAGATCTGGGACTCTCTCTAAACCCCCACTGCTGTTATTCATCAGGTTAATAACAGATCTGGGACTCTCTCTAAACCCCCACTGCTGTTATTCATCAGGTTAATAACAGATCTGGGACTCTCTCTAAACCCCCACTGCTGTTATTCATCAGGTTAATAACAGATCTGGGACTCTCTCTAAACCCCACTGCTGTTATTCATCAGGTTAATAACAGATCTGGGACTCTCTCTAAACCCCCACTGCTGTTATTCATCAGGTTAATAACAGATCTGGGACTCTCTCTAAACCCCCACTGCTGTTATTCATCAGGTTAATAACAGATCTGGGACTCTCTCTAAACCCCACTGCTGTTATTCATCAGGTTAATAACAGATCTGGGACTCTCTCTAAACCCCCACTGCTGTTATTCATCAGGTTAATAACAGATCTGGGACTCTCTCTAAACCCCACTGCTGTTATTCATCAGGTTAATAACAGATCTGGGACTCTCTCTAAACCCCCACTGCTGTTATTCATCAGGTTAATAACAGATCTGGGACTCTCTCTAAACCCCCACTGCTGTTATTCATCAGGTTAATAACAGATCTGGGACTCTCTCTAAACCCCACTGCTGTTATTCATCAGGTTAATAACAGATCTGGGACTCTCTCTAAACCCCACTGCTGTTATTCATCAGGTTAATAACAGATCTGGGACTCTCTCTAAACCCCCACTGCTGTTATTCATCAGGTTAATAACAGATCTGGGACTCTCTCTAAACCCCCACTGCTGTTATTCATCAGGTTAATAACAGATCTGGGACTCTCTCTAAACCCCCACTGCTGTTATTCATCAGGTTAATAACAGATCTGGGACTCTCTCTAAACCCCCACTGCTGTTATTCATCAGGTTAATAACAGATCTGGGACTCTCTCTAAACCCCCACTGCTGTTATTCATCAGGTTAATAACAGATCTGGGACTCTCTCTAAACCCCACTGCTGTTATTCATCAGGTTAATAACAGATCTGGGACTCTCTCTAAACCCCCACTGCTGTTATTCATCAGGTTAATAACAGATCTGGGACTCTCTCTAAACCCCCACTGCTGTTATTCATCAGGTTAATAACAGATCTGGGACTCTCTCTAAACCCCCACTGCTGTTATTCATCAGGTTAATAACAGATCTGGGACTCTCTCTAAACCCCACTGCTGTTATTCATCAGGTTAATAACAGATCTGGGACTCTCTCTAAACCCCACTGCTGTTATTCATCAGGTTAATAACAGATCTGGGACTCTCTCTAAACCCCACTGCTGTTATTCATCAGGTTAATAACAGATCTGGGACTCTCTCTAAACCCCCACTGCTGTTATTCATCAGGTTAATAACAGATCTGGGACTCTCTCTAAACCCCCACTGCTGTTATTCATCAGGTTAATAACAGATCTGGGACTCTCTCTAAACCCCCACTGCTGTTATTCATCAGGTTAATAACAGATCTGGGACTCTCTCTAAACCCCCACTGCTGTTATTCATCAGGTTAATAACAGATCTGGGACTCTCTCTAAACCCCACTGCTGTTATTCATCAGGTTAATAACAGATCTGGGACTCTCTCTAAACCCCCACTGCTGTTATTCATCAGGTTAATAACAGATCTGGGACTCTCTCTAAACCCCCACTGCTGTTATTCATCAGGTTAATAACAGATCTGGGACTCTCTCTAAACCCCCACTGCTGTTATTCATCAGGTTAATAACAGATCTGGGACTCTCTCTAAACCCCCACTGCTGTTATTCATCAGGTTAATAACAGATCTGGGACTCTCTCTAAACCCCCACTGCTGTTATTCATCAGGTTAATAACAGATCTGGGACTCTCTCTAAACCCCCACTGCTGTTATTCATCAGGTTAATAACAGATCTGGGACTCTCTCTAAACCCCCACTGCTGTTATTCATCAGGTTAATAACAGATCTGGGACTCTCTCTAAACCCCACTGCTGTTATTCATCAGGTTAATAACAGATCTGGGACTCTCTCTAAACCCCCACTGCTGTTATTCATCAGGTTAATAACAGATCTGGGACTCTCTCTAAACCCCCACTGCTGTTATTCATCAGGTTAATAACAGATCTGGGACTCTCTCTAAACCCCCACTGCTGTTATTCATCAGGTTAATAACAGATCTGGGACTCTCTCTAAACCCCCACTGCTGTTATTCATCAGGTTAATAACAGATCTGGGACTCTCTCTAAACCCCCACTGCTGTTATTCATCAGGTTAATAACAGATCTGGGACTCTCTCTAAACCCCCACTGCTGTTATTCATCAGGTTAATAACAGATCTGGGACTCTCTCTAAACCCCCACTGCTGTTATTCATCAGGTTAATAACAGATCTGGGACTCTCTCTAAACCCCCACTGCTGTTATTCATCAGGTTAATAACAGATCTGGGACTCTCTCTAAACCCCCACTGCTGTTATTCATCAGGTTAATAACAGATCTGGGACTCTCTCTAAACCCCCACTGCTGTTATTCATCAGGTTAATAACAGATCTGGGACTCTCTCTAAACCCCCACTGCTGTTATTCATCAGGTTAATAACAGATCTGGGACTCTCTCTAAACCCCACTGCTGTTATTCATCAGGTTAATAACAGATCTGGGACTCTCTCTAAACCCCCACTGCTGTTATTCATCAGGTTAATAACAGATCTGGGACTCTCTCTAAACCCCACTGCTGTTATTCATCAGGTTAATAACAGATCTGGGACTCTCTCTAAACCCCCACTGCTGTTATTCATCAGGTTAATAACAGATCTGGGACTCTCTCTAAACCCCCACTGCTGTTATTCATCAGGTTAATAACAGATCTGGGACTCTCTCTAAACCCCACTGCTGTTATTCATCAGGTTAATAACAGATCTGGGACTCTCTCTAAACCCCACTGCTGTTATTCATCAGGTTAATAACAGATCTGGGACTCTCTCTAAACCCCCACTGCTGTTATTCATCAGGTTAATAACAGATCTGGGACTCTCTCTAAACCCCCACTGCTGTTATTCATCAGGTTAATAACAGATCTGGGACTCTCTCTAGGTTATCTCAGGTTAATAACAGATCTGGGACTCTCTCTAAACCCCACTGCTGTTATTCATCAGGTTAATAACAGATCTGGGACTCTCTCTAAACCCCACTGCTGTTATTCATCAGGTTAATAACAGATCTGGGACTCTCTCTAAACCCCCACTGCTGTTATTCATCAGGTTAATAACAGATCTGGGACTCTCTCTAAACCCCCACTGCTGTTATTCATCAGGTTAATAACAGATCTGGGACTCTCTCTAAACCCCACTGCTGTTATTCATCAGGTTAATAACAGATCTGGGACTCTCTCTAAACCCCACTGCTGTTATTCATCAGGTTAATAACAGATCTGGGACTCTCTCTAAACCCCACTGCTGTTATTCATCAGGTTAATAACAGATCTGGGACTCTCTCTAAACCCCCACTGCTGTTATTCATCAGGTTAATAACAGATCTGGGACTCTCTCTAAACCCCCACTGCTGTTATTCATCAGGTTAATAACAGATCTGGGACTCTCTCTAAACCCCCACTGCTGTTATTCATCAGGTTAATAACAGATCTGGGACTCTCTCTAAACCCCCACTGCTGTTATTCATCAGGTTAATAACAGATCTGGGACTCTCTCTAAACCCCCACTGCTGTTATTCATCAGGTTAATAACAGATCTGGGACTCTCTCTAAACCCCACTGCTGTTATTCATCAGGTTAATAACAGATCTGGGACTCTCTCTAAACCCCACTGCTGTTATTCATCAGGTTAATAACAGATCTGGGACTCTCTCTAAACCCCCACTGCTGTTATTCATCAGGTTAATAACAGATCTGGGACTCTCTCTAAACCCCACTGCTGTTATTCATCAGGTTAATAACAGATCTGGGACTCTCTCTAAACCCCCACTGCTGTTATTCATCAGGTTAATAACAGATCTGGGACTCTCTCTAAACCCCCACTGCTGTTATTCATCAGGTTAATAACAGATCTGGGACTCTCTCTAAACCCCCACTGCTGTTATTCATCAGGTTAATAACAGATCTGGGACTCTCTCTAAACCCCCACTGCTGTTATTCATCAGGTTAATAACAGATCTGGGACTCTCTCTAAACCCCCACTGCTGTTATTCATCAGGTTAATAACAGATCTGGGACTCTCTCTAAACCCCACTGCTGTTATTCATCAGGTTAATAACAGATCTGGGACTCTCTCTAAACCCCACTGCTGTTATTCATCAGGTTAATAACAGATCTGGGACTCTCTCTAAACCCCCACTGCTGTTATTCATCAGGTTAATAACAGATCTGGGACTCTCTCTAAACCCCCACTGCTGTTATTCATCAGGTTAATAACAGATCTGGGACTCTCTCTAAACCCCCACTGCTGTTATTCATCAGGTTAATAACAGATCTGGGACTCTCTCTAAACCCCCACTGCTGTTATTCATCAGGTTAATAACAGATCTGGGACTCTCTCTAAACCCCCACTGCTGTTATTCATCAGGTTAATAACAGATCTGGGACTCTCTCTAAACCCCCACTGCTGTTATTCATCAGGTTAATAACAGATCTGGGACTCTCTCTAAACCCCCACTGCTGTTATTCATCAGGTTAATAACAGATCTGGGACTCTCTCTAAACCCCCACTGCTGTTATTCATCAGGTTAATAACAGATCTGGGACTCTCTCTAAACCCCACTGCTGTTATTCATCAGGTTAATAACAGATCTGGGACTCTCTCTAAACCCCCACTGCTGTTATTCATCAGGTTAATAACAGATCTGGGACTCTCTCTAAACCCCCACTGCTGTTATTCATCAGGTTAATAACAGATCTGGGACTCTCTCTAAACCCCACTGCTGTTATTCATCAGGTTAATAACAGATCTGGGACTCTCTCTAAACCCCCACTGCTGTTATTCATCAGGTTAATAACAGATCTGGGACTCTCTCTAAACCCCCACTGCTGTTATTCATCAGGTTAATAACAGATCTGGGACTCTCTCTAAACCCCCACTGCTGTTATTCATCAGGTTAATAACAGATCTGGGACTCTCTCTAAACCCCCACTGCTGTTATTCATCAGGTTAATAACAGATCTGGGACTCTCTCTAAACCCCCACTGCTGTTATTCATCAGGTTAATAACAGATCTGGGACTCTCTCTAAACCCCCACTGCTGTTATTCATCAGGTTAATAACAGATCTGGGACTCTCTCTAAACCCCCACTGCTGTTATTCATCAGGTTAATAACAGATCTGGGACTCTCTCTAAACCCCCACTGCTGTTATTCATCAGGTTAATAACAGATCTGGGACTCTCTCTAAACCCCCACTGCTGTTATTCATCAGGTTAATAACAGATCTGGGACTCTCTCTAAACCCCCACTGCTGTTATTCATCAGGTTAATAACAGATCTGGGACTCTCTCTAAACCCCCACTGCTGTTATTCATCAGGTTAATAACAGATCTGGGACTCTCTCTAAACCCCCACTGCTGTTATTCATCAGGTTAATAACAGATCTGGGACTCTCTCTAAACCCCACTGCTGTTATTCATCAGGTTAATAACAGATCTGGGACTCTCTCTAAACCCCCACTGCTGTTATTCATCAGGTTAATAACAGATCTGGGACTCTCTCTAAACCCCCACTGCTGTTATTCATCAGGTTAATAACAGATCTGGGACTCTCTCTAAACCCCACTGCTGTTATTCATCAGGTTAATAACAGATCTGGGACTCTCTCTAAACCCCACTGCTGTTATTCATCAGGTTAATAACAGATCTGGGACTCTCTCTAAACCCCCACTGCTGTTATTCATCAGGTTAATAACAGATCTGGGACTCTCTCTAAACCCCCACTGCTGTTATTCATCAGGTTAATAACAGATCTGGGACTCTCTCTAAACCCCCACTGCTGTTATTCATCAGGTTAATAACAGATCTGGGACTCTCTCTAAACCCCCACTGCTGTTATTCATCAGGTTAATAACAGATCTGGGACTCTCTCTAAACCCCCACTGCTGTTATTCATCAGGTTAATAACAGATCTGGGACTCTCTCTAAACCCCACTGCTGTTATTCATCAGGTTAATAACAGATCTGGGACTCTCTCTAAACCCCCACTGCTGTTATTCATCAGGTTAATAACAGATCTGGGACTCTCTCTAAACCCCACTGCTGTTATTCATCAGGTTAATAACAGATCTGGGACTCTCTCTAAACCCCCACTGCTGTTATTCATCAGGTTAATAACAGATCTGGGACTCTCTCTAAACCCCACTGCTGTTATTCATCAGGTTAATAACAGATCTGGGACTCTCTCTAAACCCCCACTGCTGTTATTCATCAGGTTAATAACAGATCTGGGACTCTCTCTAAACCCCCACTGCTGTTATTCATCAGGTTAATAACAGATCTGGGACTCTCTCTAAACCCCCACTGCTGTTATTCATCAGGTTAATAACAGATCTGGGACTCTCTCTAAACCCCCACTGCTGTTATTCATCAGGTTAATAACAGATCTGGGACTCTCTCTAAACCCCCACTGCTGTTATTCATCAGGTTAATAACAGATCTGGGACTCTCTCTAAACCCCCACTGCTGTTATTCATCAGGTTAATAACAGATCTGGGACTCTCTCTAAACCCCCACTGCTGTTATTCATCAGGTTAATAACAGATCTGGGACTCTCTCTAAACCCCACTGCTGTTATTCATCAGGTTAATAACAGATCTGGGACTCTCTCTAAACCCCACTGCTGTTATTCATCAGGTTAATAACAGATCTGGGACTCTCTCTAAACCCCCACTGCTGTTATTCATCAGGTTAATAACAGATCTGGGACTCTCTCTAAACCCCCACTGCTGTTATTCATCAGGTTAATAACAGATCTGGGACTCTCTCTAAACCCCACTGCTGTTATTCATCAGGTTAATAACAGATCTGGGACTCTCTCTAAACCCCCACTGCTGTTATTCATCAGGTTAATAACAGATCTGGGACTCTCTCTAAACCCCCACTGCTGTTATTCATCAGGTTAATAACAGATCTGGGACTCTCTCTAAACCCCACTGCTGTTATTCATCAGGTTAATAACAGATCTGGGACTCTCTCTAAACCCCCACTGCTGTTATTCATCAGGTTAATAACAGATCTGGGACTCTCTCTAAACCCCCACTGCTGTTATTCATCAGGTTAATAACAGATCTGGGACTCTCTCTAAACCCCCACTGCTGTTATTCATCAGGTTAATAACAGATCTGGGACTCTCTCTAAACCCCACTGCTGTTATTCATCAGGTTAATAACAGATCTGGGACTCTCTCTAAACCCCCACTGCTGTTATTCATCAGGTTAATAACAGATCTGGGACTCTCTCTAAACCCCCACTGCTGTTATTCATCAGGTTAATAACAGATCTGGGACTCTCTCTAAACCCCCACTGCTGTTATTCATCAGGTTAATAACAGATCTGGGACTCTCTCTAAACCCCCACTGCTGTTATTCATCAGGTTAATAACAGATCTGGGACTCTCTCTAAACCCCCACTGCTGTTATTCATCAGGTTAATAACAGATCTGGGACTCTCTCTAAACCCCACTGCTGTTATTCATCAGGTTAATAACAGATCTGGGACTCTCTCTAAACCCCCACTGCTGTTATTCATCAGGTTAATAACAGATCTGGGACTCTCTCTAAACCCCCACTGCTGTTATTCATCAGGTTAATAACAGATCTGGGACTCTCTCTAAACCCCACTGCTGTTATTCATCAGGTTAATAACAGATCTGGGACTCTCTCTAAACCCCACTGCTGTTATTCATCAGGTTAATAACAGATCTGGGACTCTCTCTAAACCCCACTGCTGTTATTCATCAGGTTAATAACAGATCTGGGACTCTCTCTAAACCCCCACTGCTGTTATTCATCAGGTTAATAACAGATCTGGGACTCTCTCTAAACCCCACTGCTGTTATTCATCAGGTTAATAACAGATCTGGGACTCTCTCTAAACCCCACTGCTGTTATTCATCAGGTTAATAACAGATCTGGGACTCTCTCTAAACCCCCACTGCTGTTATTCATCAGGTTAATAACAGATCTGGGACTCTCTCTAAACCCCCACTGCTGTTATTCATCAGGTTAATAACAGATCTGGGACTCTCTCTAAACCCCCACTGCTGTTATTCATCAGGTTAATAACAGATCTGGGACTCTCTCTAAACCCCCACTGCTGTTATTCATCAGGTTAATAACAGATCTGGGACTCTCTCTAAACCCCCACTGCTGTTATTCATCAGGTTAATAACAGATCTGGGACTCTCTCTAAACCCCACTGCTGTTATTCATCAGGTTAATAACAGATCTGGGACTCTCTCTAAACCCCCACTGCTGTTATTCATCAGGTTAATAACAGATCTGGGACTCTCTCTAAACCCCCACTGCTGTTATTCATCAGGTTAATAACAGATCTGGGACTCTCTCTAAACCCCCACTGCTGTTATTCATCAGGTTAATAACAGATCTGGGACTCTCTCTAAACCCCCACTGCTGTTATTCATCAGGTTAATAACAGATCTGGGACTCTCTCTAAACCCCCACTGCTGTTATTCATCAGGTTAATAACAGATCTGGGACTCTCTCTAAACCCCCACTGCTGTTATTCATCAGGTTAATAACAGATCTGGGACTCTCTCTAAACCCCCACTGCTGTTATTCATCAGGTTAATAACAGATCTGGGACTCTCTCTAAACCCCCACTGCTGTTATTCATCAGGTTAATAACAGATCTGGGACTCTCTCTAAACCCCCACTGCTGTTATTCATCAGGTTAATAACAGATCTGGGACTCTCTCTAAACCCCCACTGCTGTTATTCATCAGGTTAATAACAGATCTGGGACTCTCTCTAAACCCCCACTGCTGTTATTCATCAGGTTAATAACAGATCTGGGACTCTCTCTAAACCCCCACTGCTGTTATTCATCAGGTTAATAACAGATCTGGGACTCTCTCTAAACCCCACTGCTGTTATTCATCAGGTTAATAACAGATCTGGGACTCTCTCTAAACCCCCACTGCTGTTATTCATCAGGTTAATAACAGATCTGGGACTCTCTCTAAACCCCACTGCTGTTATTCATCAGGTTAATAACAGATCTGGGACTCTCTCTAAACCCCCACTGCTGTTATTCATCAGGTTAATAACAGATCTGGGACTCTCTCTAAACCCCCACTGCTGTTATTCATCAGGTTAATAACAGATCTGGGACTCTCTCTAAACCCCCACTGCTGTTATTCATCAGGTTAATAACAGATCTGGGACTCTCTCTAAACCCCCACTGCTGTTATTCATCAGGTTAATAACAGATCTGGGACTCTCTCTAAACCCCCACTGCTGTTATTCATCAGGTTAATAACAGATCTGGGACTCTCTCTAAACCCCCACTGCTGTTATTCATCAGGTTAATAACAGATCTGGGACTCTCTCTAAACCCCACTGCTGTTATTCATCAGGTTAATAACAGATCTGGGACTCTCTCTAAACCCCCACTGCTGTTATTCATCAGGTTAATAACAGATCTGGGACTCTCTCTAAACCCCCACTGCTGTTATTCATCAGGTTAATAACAGATCTGGGACTCTCTCTAAACCCCCACTGCTGTTATTCATCAGGTTAATAACAGATCTGGGACTCTCTCTAAACCCCCACTGCTGTTATTCATCAGGTTAATAACAGATCTGGGACTCTCTCTAAACCCCCACTGCTGTTATTCATCAGGTTAATAACAGATCTGGGACTCTCTCTAAACCCCCACTGCTGTTATTCATCAGGTTAATAACAGATCTGGGACTCTCTCTAAACCCCCACTGCTGTTATTCATCAGGTTAATAACAGATCTGGGACTCTCTCTAAACCCCCACTGCTGTTATTCATCAGGTTAATAACAGATCTGGGACTCTCTCTAAACCCCCACTGCTGTTATTCATCAGGTTAATAACAGATCTGGGACTCTCTCTAAACCCCACTGCTGTTATTCATCAGGTTAATAACAGATCTGGGACTCTCTCTAAACCCCCACTGCTGTTATTCATCAGGTTAATAACAGATCTGGGACTCTCTCTAAACCCCCACTGCTGTTATTCATCAGGTTAATAACAGATCTGGGACTCTCTCTAAACCCCACTGCTGTTATTCATCAGGTTAATAACAGATCTGGGACTCTCTCTAAACCCCCACTGCTGTTATTCATCAGGTTAATAACAGATCTGGGACTCTCTCTAAACCCCCACTGCTGTTATTCATCAGGTTAATAACAGATCTGGGACTCTCTCTAAACCCCCACTGCTGTTATTCATCAGGTTAATAACAGATCTGGGACTCTCTCTAAACCCCCACTGCTGTTATTCATCAGGTTAATAACAGATCTGGGACTCTCTCTAAACCCCCACTGCTGTTATTCATCAGGTTAATAACAGATCTGGGACTCTCTCTAAACCCCCACTGCTGTTATTCATCAGGTTAATAACAGATCTGGGACTCTCTCTAAACCCCCACTGCTGTTATTCATCAGGTTAATAACAGATCTGGGACTCTCTCTAAACCCCACTGCTGTTATTCATCAGGTTAATAACAGATCTGGGACTCTCTCTAAACCCCCACTGCTGTTATTCATCAGGTTAATAACAGATCTGGGACTCTCTCTAAACCCCCACTGCTGTTATTCATCAGGTTAATAACAGATCTGGGACTCTCTCTAAACCCCCACTGCTGTTATTCATCAGGTTAATAACAGATCTGGGACTCTCTCTAAACCCCCACTGCTGTTATTCATCAGGTTAATAACAGATCTGGGACTCTCTCTAAACCCCCACTGCTGTTATTCATCAGGTTAATAACAGATCTGGGACTCTCTCTAAACCCCCACTGCTGTTATTCATCAGGTTAATAACAGATCTGGGACTCTCTCTAAACCCCCACTGCTGTTATTCATCAGGTTAATAACAGATCTGGGACTCTCTCTAAACCCCCACTGCTGTTATTCATCAGGTTAATAACAGATCTGGGACTCTCTCTAAACCCCCACTGCTGTTATTCATCAGGTTAATAACAGATCTGGGACTCTCTCTAAACCCCCACTGCTGTTATTCATCAGGTTAATAACAGATCTGGGACTCTCTCTAAACCCCACTGCTGTTATTCATCAGGTTAATAACAGATCTGGGACTCTCTCTAAACCCCCACTGCTGTTATTCATCAGGTTAATAACAGATCTGGGACTCTCTCTAAACCCCCACTGCTGTTATTCATCAGGTTAATAACAGATCTGGGACTCTCTCTAAACCCCCACTGCTGTTATTCATCAGGTTAATAACAGATCTGGGACTCTCTCTAAACCCCCACTGCTGTTATTCATCAGGTTAATAACAGATCTGGGACTCTCTCTAAACCCCACTGCTGTTATTCATCAGGTTAATAACAGATCTGGGACTCTCTCTAAACCCCCACTGCTGTTATTCATCAGGTTAATAACAGATCTGGGACTCTCTCTAAACCCCACTGCTGTTATTCATCAGGTTAATAACAGATCTGGGACTCTCTCTAAACCCCCACTGCTGTTATTCATCAGGTTAATAACAGATCTGGGACTCTCTCTAAACCCCACTGCTGTTATTCATCAGGTTAATAACAGATCTGGGACTCTCTCTAAACCCCCACTGCTGTTATTCATCAGGTTAATAACAGATCTGGGACTCTCTCTAAACCCCACTGCTGTTATTCATCAGGTTAATAACAGATCTGGGACTCTCTCTAAACCCCCACTGCTGTTATTCATCAGGTTAATAACAGATCTGGGACTCTCTCTAAACCCCACTGCTGTTATTCATCAGGTTAATAACAGATCTGGGACTCTCTCTAAACCCCACTGCTGTTATTCATCAGGTTAATAACAGATCTGGGACTCTCTCTAAACCCCCACTGCTGTTATTCATCAGGTTAATAACAGATCTGGGACTCACGCTAGGTCTATGTCAGGTTAATAACAGATCTGGGACTCTCTCTAAACCCCACTGCTGTTATTCATCAGGTTAATAACAGATCTGGGACTCTCTCTAAACCCCACTGCTGTTATTCATCAGGTTAATAACAGATCTGGGACTCTCTCTAAACCCCACTGCTGTTATTCATCAGGTTAATAACAGATCTGGGACTCTCTCTAAACCCCCACTGCTGTTATTCATCAGGTTAATAACAGATCTGGGACTCTCTCTAAACCCCACTGCTGTTATTCATCAGGTTAATAACAGATCTGGGACTCTCTCTAAACCCCCACTGCTGTTATTCATCAGGTTAATAACAGATCTGGGACTCTCTCTAAACCCCACTGCTGTTATTCATCAGGTTAATAACAGATCTGGGACTCTAAACCCCACTGCTGTTATTCATCAGGTTAATAACAGATCTGGGACTCTCTCTAAACCCCACTGCTGTTATTCATCAGGTTAATAACAGATCTGGGACTCTCTCTAAACCCCCACTGCTGTTATTCATCAGGTTAATAACAGATCTGGGACTCTCTCTAAACCCCACTGCTGTTATTCATCAGGTTAATAACAGATCTGGGACTCTCTCTAAACCCCCACTGCTGTTATTCATCAGGTTAATAACAGATCTGGGACTCTCTCTAAACCCCACTGCTGTTATTCATCAGGTTAATAACAGATCTGGGACTCTCTCTAAACCCCCACTGCTGTTATTCATCAGGTTAATAACAGATCTGGGACTCTCTCTAAACCCCACTGCTGTTATTCATCAGGTTAATAACAGATCTGGGACTCTCTCTAAACCCCCACTGCTGTTATTCATCAGGTTAATAACAGATCTGGGACTCTCTCTAAACCCCCACTGCTGTTATTCATCAGGTTAATAACAGATCTGGGACTCTCTCTAAACCCCACTGCTGTTATTCATCAGGTTAATAACAGATCTGGGACTCTCTCTAAACCCCCACTGCTGTTATTCATCAGGTTAATAACAGATCTGGGACTCTCTCTAAACCCCACTGCTGTTATTCATCAGGTTAATAACAGATCTGGGACTCTCTCTAAACCCCCACTGCTGTTATTCATCAGGTTAATAACAGATCTGGGACTCTCTCTAAACCCCCACTGCTGTTATTCATCAGGTTAATAACAGATCTGGGACTCTCTCTAAACCCCACTGCTGTTATTCATCAGGTTAATAACAGATCTGGGACTCTCTCTAAACCCCCACTGCTGTTATTCATCAGGTTAATAACAGATCTGGGACTCTCTCTAAACCCCCACTGCTGTTATTCATCAGGTTAATAACAGATCTGGGACTCTCTCTAAACCCCCACTGCTGTTATTCATCAGGTTAATAACAGATCTGGGACTCTCTCTAAACCCCCACTGCTGTTATTCATCAGGTTAATAACAGATCTGGGACTCTCTCTAAACCCCCACTGCTGTTATTCATCAGGTTAATAACAGATCTGGGACTCTCTCTAAACCCCCACTGCTGTTATTCATCAGGTTAATAACAGATCTGGGACTCTCTCTAAACCCCACTGCTGTTATTCATCAGGTTAATAACAGATCTGGGACTCTCTCTAAACCCCCACTGCTGTTATTCATCAGGTTAATAACAGATCTGGGACTCTCTCTAAACCCCCACTGCTGTTATTCATCAGGTTAATAACAGATCTGGGACTCTCTCTAAACCCCCACTGCTGTTATTCATCAGGTTAATAACAGATCTGGGACTCTCTCTAAACCCCCACTGCTGTTATTCATCAGGTTAATAACAGATCTGGGACTCTCTCTAAACCCCCACTGCTGTTATTCATCAGGTTAATAACAGATCTGGGACTCTCTCTAAACCCCCACTGCTGTTATTCATCAGGTTAATAACAGATCTGGGACTCTCTCTAAACCCCCACTGCTGTTATTCATCAGGTTAATAACAGATCTGGGACTCTCTCTAAACCCCCACTGCTGTTATTCATCAGGTTAATAACAGATCTGGGACTCTCTCTAAACCCCCACTGCTGTTATTCATCAGGTTAATAACAGATCTGGGACTCTCTCTAAACCCCCACTGCTGTTATTCATCAGGTTAATAACAGATCTGGGACTCTCTCTAAACCCCACTGCTGTTATTCATCAGGTTAATAACAGATCTGGGACTCTCTCTAAACCCCCACTGCTGTTATTCATCAGGTTAATAACAGATCTGGGACTCTCTCTAAACCCCCACTGCTGTTATTCATCAGGTTAATAACAGATCTGGGACTCTCTCTAAACCCCCACTGCTGTTATTCATCAGGTTAATAACAGATCTGGGACTCTCTCTAAACCCCCACTGCTGTTATTCATCAGGTTAATAACAGATCTGGGACTCTCTCTAAACCCCACTGCTGTTATTCATCAGGTTAATAACAGATCTGGGACTCTCTCTAAACCCCACTGCTGTTATTCATCAGGTTAATAACAGATCTGGGACTCTCTCTAAACCCCACTGCTGTTATTCATCAGGTTAATAACAGATCTGGGACTCACGCTAGGTCTATGTCAGGTTAACAACAGATCTGGGACTCACGCTAGGTCTATGTCAGGTTAACGACAGATCTGGGGACTCACGCTAGGTCTATGTCAGGTTAACAACAGATCTGGGACTCACGCTAGGTCTATGTCAGGTTAATAACAGATCTGGGACTCACGCTAGGTCTATGTCAGGTTAATAACAGATCTGGGACTCACGCTAGGTCTATGTCAGGTTAATAACAGATCTGGGACTCACGCTAGGTCTATGTCAGGTTAATAACAGATCTGGGACTCACGCTAGGTCTATGTCAGGTTAACGACAGATCTGGGGACTCACACTAGGTCTATGTCAGGTTAATAACAGATCTGGGACTCACGCTAGGTCTATGTCAGGTTAACGACAGATCTGGGGACTCACGCTAGGTCTATGTCAGGTTAATAACAGATCTGGGGACTCACGCTAGGTCTATGTCAGGTTAATAACAGATCTGGGGACTCACGCTAGGTCTATGTCAGGTTAGGTTAACTTAGTCGGCTCTGGGATTTGAACAAGCGACCTTTCCGCTCTAGGCTATCTGCCGCCCCTTTTTATTATCAGCAGAAAACCATGACGTGTTGTTTGTAGAAATAGAGAGAGAGAGAGAAGCCAAGAATAACATGAGAACGTTTTAATAGTATGACTGGTGATGTCATCTACCCCCTGGTTGACACATGGGAGAGAGAGACAGAGACAGACAGAGGGACAGAGACAGAGAGAGACAGAGAGACAGAGAGACAGAGAGAGAGAGAGAGAGAGAGACAGAGAGAGAGAGAGACAGAGAGAGAGCGAGGTCTCTAAACTAGACAAGCAGAAATACTTCTCAGCTGTCTTGTCTGAGCATGTCGGCTTAAACATCTAACGGAGAAGATACATAAATAACAAGCAGTAATGTTAATTATGGCTTTATAATTAAACCATAAAATGACATGATCATGGCAGTGTTTTAACAACCAGACAGACAGAGAGAGAGACATCACTAAAGCCCTTTAATCTGACTCAGTTCCATTACATTACATATGAGAGTCATTAGAGGAAGGTGTTTTCTGTCCCGGGACGTTTTGATGAGAAACTGGGTTTGAACATTATAACACATGGCTTCAGGTACAGGGTGTACGGGGTTATGCGTCATAAACAACAGGTCTGGATTATGACCAGTGAAATGTTTACTGACCGGTCCTTGTCAACAATACAGAGAGATAGAAAAATAGTCTACACCTGTAGTTTACTAAATGAGAGTTGTGTTCCAGTAATTCACTGCTAGTTAGCTACAGTTTGACCAGTCAAACAGCTAGTTAGTTAACTTGTGTGTTTCTGACAGACAGAACAGTTTGACAACTGGCTAACGCCCTGGTAGTGTTCCTGGTTTGGTTAGCACGTCGTTAGCTACCGGGCTAGCACTGCTAGTTAGCTACAGTCCGACCAGTCACACAGCTAGTTAGCTACCGGGCTAGCACTGCTAACTAGCTACAGTCCGACCAGTCACACAGCTTGTTAGCTACCGGGCTAGCACTGCCTACTAGCTAGCTACAGTCAGACCAGTCACACAGCTAGTTAGCTACCGGGCTAGCACTGCTAACTAGTTAGTTACAGTCCGACCAGTCACACAGCTAGTTAGCTACCGGGCTAGCACTGCTAACTAGCTAGTTACAGTCCGACCAGTCACACAGCTAGTTAGCTACCGGGCTAGCACTGCTAACTAGCTACAGTCCGACCAGTCACACAGCTAGTTAGCTACCAGGCTAGCACTGCTAACTAGCTAGCTACAGCCCGACCAGTCACACAGCTAGTTAGCTACCGGGCTAGCACTGCTAACTAGCTACAGTCCGACCAGTCACACAGCTAGTTAGCTACCGGGCTAGCACTGCTAACTAACTAGCTACAGTCCGACCAGTCACACAGCCACACAGCCAGTTAACTACCGGGCTAGCACTGCTAACTAACTAGCTACAGTCCGACCAGTCACACAGCTAGTTAGCTACCGGGCTAGCACTGCTAACTAACTAGCTACAGTCCGACCAGTCACACAGCTAGTTAGCTACCGGGCTAGCACTACTAACTAGCTACAGTCCGACCAGTCACACAGCTAGTTAGCTACCGGGCTAACACTACTAACTAGCTACAGTCAGACCAGTCAAACAGCTAGTTAGCTACCGGGCTAGCACTACTAACTAGCTACAGTCAGACCAGTCAAACAGCTAGTTAGTTACAGTCCGACCAGTCACACAGCCAGTTAGCTACCGGGCTAGCACTGCTAACTAACTAGCTACAGTCAGACCAGTCACACAGCTAGTTAGCTACAGTCCGACCAGTCACACTGCTAGCTAGCTACAGTCCGACCAGTCACACAGCTAGTTAGCTAACTACCTATCGTTTACCCGTCAAGAATAATGGTCCGGAAGGTAAATATAATGGTTGTTGTTGTTGTCTTACTTTGAAGTCGTTTCCAGAGAGGTCTACCCCCCGGATAAAAGGAAGGACTCCGGTGGCAGCCATTTGTGCTTCGGGAAACCGTCAGGTCGGTCGGTCGGTGTCCGGTTTGTGTCGGTGTCCGGTTTATGTCGGTGTCCGGTTTGTGTCGGTGTTTGGGTTATCAGGGCGGAGCGGATGGTGCTCACTAGTTACCACAGCCACAAAGCAGTCATCAACCTCGTTTATATCTACAATTTATCTGATTAAAATGTGTTTTTTTTTTTTTAAACCTTACCCATACAGGGAATCTTACGCTTAACCTTATATTAAATGCATATTTTTGTATTTTTTTTTTTTTTCATACATTTTTACGATATAGCCAAATATGTAGCGGTGGTAAGTTGACTTTGTGGGTGTGAAGGACTGGGGGGAAATCCTGCTTTTGTCAAATGAACATAAGATTTGACTTTTCGTAGCAGACTAGGATAATTAAGTTAATAAGGATAAAAAGGCGTTAGCCAAAATTCCTAAACATTTGACAGAACAACAGCTGTCGGGACCCGGAAACACCCTTGCGGTCTGGGGGAACCGGAACAGGAAGTCGCCGACTCAGGAGACAGCTGCCATAGAAACTTCACTATAACTCTCTGAAGTCAAATCAATCAACATTAAAATGATCCATAATCAAAGATATATTCTAGTTTCGCCCAATTCCTCTTCTGCTATGATCGAACCAATATTTCCATTTAATTTAATATCATCAAGTCCTTCCTACTGTAACTTAGTAAATATTAAATCAACATTATATGGGAGAGATTTTAGAGGCACTTGTCAGAACTGTCAGACAGAATACAGGACAACAGATTGCTGCGATCAGTGATTTCTTAAAATATAAACATTCATAAATAACAGTATTAATCTTCTCTTTCTCCTCCTAGCTGGTATTTTGGATTTATAATTCTGTTCTTTAGTCCAATGTTACATATTGGGGAAAAAAACGCCATTCAAATTCATTCATTTATTTCTCTGTAAAATATCGATTAATTCACTCATTCTCCATGTCATTTTAAATGTAGTCCCAAATGAACCCAGTCCCCGTCCCCGTCCTGTCCCAAATGAACCCAATCCCTCTCATGTCCCAAATTAACCCAGTCCCTCTCTTCTCCTGTCCCAAATGAACCCTGGTTTAACACCTCTCTAAGCTGACCTCTGTCAGGGAACAATTTCACACTGGAGGGGGTCAGAGCATCTCCATGGCAGCAGTGGGATCAGGGGTTAAAGGTCAGCGTTGAGGGCAGGTGACACGTGTGTGTCCGGGCAGGTGACAGATTCCACAGGTACGGGGTTTCCTAGCGACGGGGGGTTTGGTGGTGGGGGGGGCTAGTCCTCCCCCAGTCTCCCTCCCCCTCTTCCCCCAGTCTCCCCCTCTTCCTCCAGAACCTGGTAGAGACACAGACAGAGGAAATGGGGGGGTGGGGTGTGTTACAGCGTGTGTTACAGTGTGTGTGTGTTACAGTGTGTGTTACAGTGTGTGTTACAGTGTGTGTGTGTGTACAGTGTGTGTGTGTTACAGTGTGTGTTACAGTGTGTGTTACAGTGTGTGTTACAGTGTGTGTTACAGTGTGTGTTACAGTGTGTGTTACAGTGTGTGTTACAGTGTGTGTGTGTTACAGTGTGTGTTACAGTGTGTGTTACAGTGTGTGTTACAGTGTGTGTTACAGTGTGTGTGTGTTACAGTGTGTGTGTGTTACAGTGTGTGTTACAGTGTGTGTTACAGTGTGTGTTACAGTGTGTGTGTGTTACAGTGTGTGTGTGTTACAGTGTGTGTTACAGTGTGTGTGTGTTACAGTGTGTGTGTGTTACAGTGTGTGTTACAGTGTGTGTGTGTTACAGTGTGTGTGTGTTACAGTGTGTGTTACAGTGTGTGTGTGTTACAGTGTGTGTGTGTTACAGTGTGTGTTACAGTGTGTGTGTGTTACAGTGTGTGTGTGTTACAGCGTGTGTTACAGTGTGTGTGTGTTACAGTGTGTGTGTGTTACAGCATGTGTTACAGTGTGTGTGTGTTACAGTGTGTGTTACAGTGTGTGTGTGTTACAGTGTGTGTGTGTTACAGTGTGTGTTACAGTGTGTGTGTGTTACAGCGTGTGTGTGTTACAGCGTGTGTGTGTTACAGTGTGTGTTAGTGTGTGTGTGTTACAGTGTGTGTGTGTTACAGTGTGTGTGTGTTACAGTGTGTGTGTGTTACAGTGTGTGTGTGTTACAGTGTCTGTGTGTGTGTTACAGTGTGTGTTACAGTGTGTGTGTGTTACAGTGTGTGTGTGTTACAGTGTGTGTTACAGCGTGTGTGTGTGTGTGTGTGTGTTACAGCGTGTGTTTCAGTGTGTGTGTGTGTGTGTGTGTGTGTGTGTGTGTGTCTGTGTGTGTGTGTGTTACAGCGTGTGTGTGTGTGTGTGTGTGTCTGTGTGTGTGTGTGTGTGTTACAGCGTGTGTGTGTGTGTGTGTGTGTGTCTGTGTGTGTGTGTTACAGCGTGTGTTACAGCGTGTGTGTGTGTGTGTTTCAGTGTGTGTGTCTGTGTGTGTCTGTGTGTGTGTGTTACAGCGTGTGTGTGTGTGTGTGTGTGTGCGTGTGTGTGTGTGTGTGTGTGTTACAGCGTGTGTGTCGTTACCCGGCGGTGGGATGTTCTCGTCAGCCCAGAGGAAGAATCCACACTGTTGATCTCTGAGTTTCCCACAAGTGTAGAAAACTCTTCCTTTATTATGTCCTTCCTTCTGCACCGTCCTCTGAACCGCTGGCTCACAGCAGTTACACACCACCTCCTCCCTCCCTCCTCCCCCCACCCCAACGGAGGACCCGGGGGGCTGCTGTGGCCCGCTGGGTGGCGCCCCCTGGGGGCCCGGAGGGTAAATGTTAATGTCGGGCTGGTCGGACCACAGGAAGAAGATACAGCCTCCAGAGGAACACTTGTAGAACCGTCTACCCCGGTTCGGTCCGTCTTTCGTCACCGTGAGGAGGACCGCCTCCGACCCGCAGTTACACACGGTGATGTCGCCACCTCTGGGGTCAGGGCGAGGTCTAGGCTGATTGGTTGCGGTGTCTCCTCTTCCTCCTCCTCTTCCTCCCCCAGCTCCTCCTCCTCTTCCTCCCCCAGCAGCTCCTCCTCCTCCTCTTCCTCCCCCAGCTGCTCCTCCTCCTCCTCCTCTTCCTCCCCCAGCTCCTCCTCCTCTTCCTCCTCCAGCTCCTCCTCCTCCTCTTCCTCCCCCAGCTCCTCCTCCTCCTCTTCCTCCCCCAGCTCCTCCTCCTATTCCTCCCCCAGCTGCTCCTCCTCCTCCTCCTCTTCCTCCCCCAGCACCTCCTCTTCCTCCCGCCACCCCTCCTCCTCCTCCACCAACTCTGAGGTATTTGAGGTTTAGCACCTCCCTCAGCGTCTCGTCACACCCTCCGATGCAGCCGACAAACTCCAGCGGCATCATGGGAGGAAGGCTGCCTCGTCGAAACTTCAACTTTAACCTGTAGAGAAGAAGAGCCGGGAGGATATATCAGTAGTCCCAGTCCATTGGTGGATTTATAGTGTATTATAATAGAGGATATATCAGTAGTCCCAGTCCATTGGTGGATTTATAGTGTATTATAATAGAGGATATATCAGTAGTCCCAGTCCATTGGTGGATTTATAGTGTATTATAATAGAGGATATATCAGTAGTCCCAGTCCATTGGTGGATTTATAGTGTATTATAATAGAGGATATATCAGTAGTCCCAGTCCATTGGTGGATTTATAGTGTATTATAATAGAGGATATATCAGTAGTCCCAGTCCATTGGTGGATTTATAGTGTATTATAATAGAGGATATATCAGTAGTCCCAGTCCATTGGTGGATTTATAGTGTATTATAATAGAGGATATATCAGTAGTCCCAGTCCATTGGTGGATTTATAGTGTATTATAATAGAGGATATATCAGTAGTCCCAGTCCATTGGTGGATTTATAGTGTATTATAATAGAGGATATATCAGTAGTCCCAGTCCATTGGTGGATTTATAGTGTATTATAATAGAGGATATATCAGTAGTCCCAGTCCATTGGTGGATTTATAGTGTATTATAATAGAGGATATATCAGTAGTCCCAGTCCATTGGTGGATTTATAGTGTATTATAATAGAGGATATATCAGTAGTCCCAGTCCATTGGTGGATTTATAGTGTATTATAATAGAGGATATATCAGTAGTCCCAGTCCATTGGTGGATTTATAGTGTATTATAATAGAGGATATATCAGTAGTCCCAGTCCATTGGTGGATTTATAGTGTATTATAATAGAGGATATATCAGTAGTCCCAGTCCATTGGTGGATTTATAGTGTATTATAATAGAGGATATATCAGTAGTCCCAGTCCATTGGTGGATTTATAGTGTATTATAATAGAGGATATATCAGTAGTCCCAGTCCATTGGTGGATTTATAGTGTATTATAATAGAGGATATATCAGTAGTCCCAGTCCATTGGTGGATTTATAGTGTATTATAATAGAGGATATATCAGTAGTCCCAGTCCATTGGTGGATTTATAGTGTATTATAATAGAGGATATATCAGTAGTCCCAGTCCATTGGTGGATTTATAGTGTATTATAATAGAGGATATATCAGTAGTCCCAGTCCATTGGTGGATTTATAGTGTATTATAATAGAGGATATATCAGTAGTCCCAGTCCATTGGTGGATTTATAGTGTATTATAATAGAGGATATATCAGTAGTCCCAGTCCATTGGTGGATTTATAGTGTATTATAATAGAGGATATATCAGTAGTCCCAGTCCATTGGTGGATTTATAGTGTATTATAATAGAGGATATATCAGTAGTCCCAGTCCATTGGTGGATTTATAGTGTATTATAATAGAGGATATATCAGTAGTCCCAGTCCATTGGTGGATTTATAGTGTATTATAATAGAGGATATATCAGTAGTCCCAGTCCATTGGTGGATTTATAGTGTATTATAATAGAGGATATATCAGTAGTCCCAGTCCATTGGTGGATTTATAGTGTATTATAATAGAGGATATATCAGTAGTCCCAGTCCATTGGTGGATTTATAGTGTATTATAATAGAGGATATATCAGTAGTCCCAGTCCATTGGTGGATTTATAGTGTATTATAATAGAGGATATATCAGTAGTCCCAGTCCATTGGTGGATTTATAGTGTATTATAATAGAGGATATATCAGTAGTCCCAGTCCATTGGTGGATTTATAGTGTATTATAATAGAGGATATATCAGTAGTCCCAGTCCATTGGTGGATTTATAGTGTATTATAATAGAGGATATATCAGTAGTCCCAGTCCATTGGTGGATTTATAGTGTATTATAATAGAGGATATATCAGTAGTCCCAGTCCATTGGTGGATTTATAGTGTATTATAATAGAGGATATATCAGTAGTCCCAGTCCATTGGTGGATTTATAGTGTATTATAATAGAGGATATATCAGTAGTCCCAGTCCATTGGTGGATTTATAGTGTATTATAATAGAGGATATATCAGTAGTCCCAGTCCATTGGTGGATTTATAGTGTATTATAATAGAGGATATATCAGTAGTCCCAGTCCATTGGTGGATTTATAGTGTATTATAATAGAGGATATATCAGTAGTCCCAGTCCATTGGTGGATTTATAGTGTATTATAATAGAGGATATATCAGTAGTCCCAGTCCATTGGTGGATTTATAGTGTATTATAATAGAGGATATATCAGTAGTCCCAGTCCATTGGTGGATTTATAGTGTATTATAATAGAGGATATATCAGTAGTCCCAGTCCATTGGTGGATTTATAGTGTATTATAATAGAGGATATATCAGTAGTCCCAGTCCATTGGTGGATTTATAGTGTATTATAATAGAGGATATATCAGTAGTCCCAGTCCATTGGTGGATTTATAGTGTATTATAATAGAGGATATATCAGTAGTCCCAGTCCATTGGTGGATTTATAGTGTATTATAATAGAGGATATATCAGTAGTCCCAGTCCATTGGTGGATTTATAGTGTATTATAATAGAGGATATATCAGTAGTCCCAGTCCATTGGTGGATTTATAGTGTATTATAATAGAGGATATATCAGTAGTCCCAGTCCATTGGTGGATTTATAGTGTATTATAATAGAGGATATATCAGTAGTCCCAGTCCATTGGTGGATTTATAGTGTATTATAATAGAGGATATATCAGTAGTCCCAGTCCATTGGTGGATTTATAGTGTATTATAATAGAGGATATATCAGTAGTCCCAGTCCATTGGTGGATTTATAGTGTATTATAATAGAGGATATATCAGTAGTCCCAGTCCATTGGTGGATTTATAGTGTATTATAATAGAGGATATATCAGTAGTCCCAGTCCATTGGTGGATTTATAGTGTATTATAATAGAGGATATATCAGTAGTCCCAGTCCATTGGTGGATTTATAGTGTATTATAATAGAGGATATATCAGTAGTCCCAGTCCATTGGTGGATTTATAGTGTATTATAATAGAGGATATATCAGTAGTCCCAGTCCATTGGTGGATTTATAGTGTATTATAATAGAGGATATATCAGTAGTCCCAGTCCATTGGTGGATTTATAGTGTATTATAATAGAGGATATATCAGTAGTCCCAGTCCATTGGTGGATTTATAGTGTATTATAATAGAGGATATATCAGTAGTCCCAGTCCATTGGTGGATTTATAGTGTATTATAATAGAGGATATATCAGTAGTCCCAGTCCATTGGTGGATTTATAGTGTATTATAATAGAGGATATATCAGTAGTCCCAGTCCATTGGTGGATTTATAGTGTATTATAATAGAGGATATATCAGTAGTCCCAGTCCATTGGTGGATTTATAGTGTATTATAATAGAGGATATATCAGTAGTCCCAGTCCATTGGTGGATTTATAGTGTATTATAATAGAGGATATATCAGTAGTCCCAGTCCATTGGTGGATTTATAGTGTATTATAATAGAGGATATATCAGTAGTCCCAGTCCATTGGTGGATTTATAGTGTATTATAATAGAGGATATATCAGTAGTCCCAGTCCATTGGTGGATTTATAGTGTATTATAATAGAGGATATATCAGTAGTCCCAGTCCATTGGTGGATTTATAGTGTATTATAATAGAGGATATATCAGTAGTCCCAGTCCATTGGTGGATTTATAGTGTATTATAATAGAGGATATATCAGTAGTCCCAGTCCATTGGTGGATTTATAGTGTATTATAATAGAGGATATATCAGTAGTCCCAGTCCATTGGTGGATTTATAGTGTATTATAATAGAGGATATATCAGTAGTCCCAGTCCATTGGTGGATTTATAGTGTATTATAATAGAGGATATATCAGTAGTCCCAGTCCATTGGTGGATTTATAGTGTATTATAATAGAGGATATATCAGTAGTCCCAGTCCATTGGTGGATTTATAGTGTATTATAATAGAGGATATATCAGTAGTCCCAGTCCATTGGTGGATTTATAGTGTATTATAATAGAGGATATATCAGTAGTCCCAGTCCATTGGTGGATTTATAGTGTATTATAATAGAGGATATATCTCCCAGCTCAGCTCATCAGGACTCTTTGATGTGGCTGGTTTATACCTGTCTGTCTCCACTACCATCAGGGCAGACAGACAGGTATAACAGACAGACAGGTATAACAGACAGACAGACAGACAGACAGACAGACAGACAGGTATAACAGACAGACAGACAGACAGAAAGACAAGCATAACAGACAGACAGACAGGTATAACAGGCAGACAGACAGACAGACAGACAGACAGGTATAACAGACAGACAGACAGACAGACAGACAGACAGACAGACAGACAGACAGACAGTATAACAGACAGACAGACAGACAGACAGACAGACAGACAGACAGACAGACAGACAGACAGGTATAACAGACAGACAGACAGACAGACAGACAGACAGACAGACAGACAGACAGACAGACAGACAGACAGACAGACAGACAGACAGACAGACAGACAGGTACCTACATGTGAACGGGGCGTGGCTGACAGGTGGGACAGACAGACTCGTCTCTGTTGACCTCTAACACCGTGTCAGGAAACCACACGGAACACTTGCATTCTGGGTAACCAACGCAGGACAGGTACTTCCTGTTAGAGAGGAAGGAAGGGAAGATATTGACTAGCAGAGAAGCAGACTAAGATTGTATACCCTCCAAGACTTTGTGTAAAATGTTGTGAAAGTGATAAAAAATGTCAGTATGGAAAATAACTAACCTTCCTTCCTTCACAACAACAGAACCAACCTTCCTTCACAACAACAGAACTAACCTTCCTTCACAACAACAGAACTAACCTTCTTCCTTCACAACAACAGAACTAACCTTCCTTCACAACAACAGAACTAACCTTCCTTCCTTCACAACAACAGAACTAACCTTCCTTCACAACAACAGAACTAACCTTCCTTCACAACAACAGAACTAACCTTCCTTCCTTCACAACAACAGAACTAACCTTCCTTCCTTCACAACAACAGAACTAACCTTCCTTCCTTCACAACAACAGAACTAACCTTCCTTCCTTCACAACAACAGAACTAACCTTCCTTCACAACAACAGAACTAACCTTCCTTCACAACAACAGAACTAACCTTCCTTCACAACAACAGAACTAACCTTCCTTCACAACAACAGAACCAACCTTCTTCCTTCACAACAACAGAACTAACCTTCCTTCACAACAACAGAACCAACCTTCCTTCCTTCACAACAACAGAACTAACCTTCCTTCACAACAACAGAACTAACCTTCCTTCACAACAACAGAACTAACCTTCATTCCTTCACAACAACAGAACTAACCTTCCTTCACAACAACAGAACTAACCTTCCTTCACAACAACAGAACTAACCTTCCTTCCTTCACAACAACAGAACTAACCTTCCTTCACAACAACAGAACTAACCTTCCTTCCTTCACAACAACAGAACTAACCTTCCTTCCTTCACAACAACAGAACTAACCTTCCTTCACAACAACAGAACTAACCTTCCTTCACAACAACAGAACTAACCTTCCTTCACAACAACAGAACCAACCTTCCTTCACAACAACAGAACTAACCTTCCTTCCTTCACAACAACAGAACTAACCTTCCTTCACAACAACAGAACTAACCTTCCTTCCTTCACAACAACAGAACTAACCTTCCTTCACAACAACAGAACTAACCTTCCTTCACAACAACAGAACTAACCTTCCTTCACAACAACAGAACCAACCTTCCTTCACAACAACAGAACTAACCTTCCTTCACAACAACAGAACTAACCTTCCTTCCTTCACAACAACAGAACTAACCCTTCCTTCACAACAACAGAACTAACCTTCCTTCACAACAACAGAACTAACCTTCCTTCACAACAACAGAACTAACCTTCCTTCACAACAACAGAACTAACCTTCCTTCACAACAACAGAACTAACCTTCCTTCACAACAACAGAACTAACCTTCCTTCACAACAACAGAACCAACCTTCCTTCACAACAACAGAACCAACCTTCCTTCACAACAACAGAACTAACCTTCCTTCACAACAACAGAACCAACCTTCCTTCACAACAACAGAACTAACCTTCCTTCACAACAACAGAACCAACCTTCCTTCACAACAACAGAACTAACCTTCCTTCACAACAACAGAACCAACCTTCCTTCACAACAACAGAACTAACCTTCCTTCACAACAACAGAACTAACCTTCCTTCACAACAACAGAACTAACCTTCCTTCACAACAACAGAACTAACCTTCCTTCACAACAACAGAACTAACCTTCCTTCACAACAACAGAACTAACCTTCCTTCACAACAACAGAACTAACCTTCCTTCCTTCACAACAACAGAACTAACCTTCCTTCACAACAACAGAACTAACCTTCCTTCCTTCACAACAACAGAACTAACCTTCCTTCCTTCACAACAACAGAACTAACCTCCTCCTTCACAACAACAGAACTAACCTTCCTTCACAACAACAGAACTAACCTTCCTTCACAACAACAGAACTAACCTTCCTTCACAACAACAGAACTAACCTTCCTTCACAACAACAGAACTAACCTTCCTTCCTTCACAACAACAGAACTAACCTTCCTTCACAACAACAGAACTAACCTTCCTTCACAACAACAGAACTCAACCTTCCTTCACAACAACAGAACTAACCTTCCTTCACAACAACAGAACTAACCTTCCTTCACAACAACAGAACTAACCTTCCTTCACAACAACAGAACTAACCTTCCTTCCTTCACAACAACAGAACTAACCTTCCTTCACAACAACAGAACTAACCTTCCTTCACAACAACAGAACTAACCTTCCTTCACAACAACAGAACCAACCTTCCTTCACAACAACAGAACTAACCTTCCTTCCTTCACAACAACAGAACTAACCTTCCTTCCTTCACAACAACAGAACTAACCTTCCTTCCTTCACAACAACAGAACTAACCTTCCTTCACAACAACAGAACTAACCTTCCTTCACAACAACAGAACTAACCTTCCTTCCTTCACAACAACAGAACTAACCTTCCTTCACAACAACAGAACCAACCTTCCTTCCTTCACAACAACAGAACTAACCTTCCTTCACAACAACAGAACTAACCTTCCTTCACAACAACAGAACTAACCTTCCTTCACAACAACAGAACTAACCTTCCTTCACAACAACAGAACTAACCTTCCTTCACAACAACAGAACTAACCTTCATTCCTTCACAACAACAGAACTAACCTTCCTTCACAACAACAGAACTAACCTTCCTTCACAACAACAGAACTAACCTTCATTCCTTCACAACAACAGAACTAACCTTCCTTCACAACAACAGAACTAACCTTCCTTCCTTCACAACAACAGAACTAACCTTCCTTCACAACAACAGAACTAACCTTCCTTCACAACAACAGAACTAACCTTCCTTCACAACAACAGAACTAACCTTCCTTCACAACAACAGAACTAACCTTCCTTCACAACAACAGAACTAACCTTCCTTCACAACAACAGAACTAACCTTCCTTCCTTCACAACAACAGAACTAACCTTCCTTCACAACAACAGAACTAACCTTCCTTCCTTCACAACAACAGAACTAACCTTCCTTCACAACAACAGAACTAACCTTCCTTCACAACAACAGAACTAACCTTCCTTCACAACAACAGAACTAACCTTCCTTCACAACAACAGAACTAACCTTCCTTCACAACAACAGAACCAACCTTCCTTCACAACAACAGAACTAACCTTCCTTCCTTCACAACAACAGAACTAACCTTCCTTCACAACAACAGAACTAACCTTCCTTCACAACAACAGAACCAACCTTCCTTCCTTCACAACAACAGAACTAACCTTCCTTCACAACAACAGAACCAACCTTCCTTCCTTCACAACAACAGAACTAACCTTCCTTCACAACAACAGAACTAACCTTCCTTCACAACAACAGAACTAACCTTCCTTCACAACAACAGAACTAACCTTCCTTCACAACAACAGAACTAACCTTCATTCCTTCACAACAACAGAACTAACCTTCCTTCACAACAACAGAACTAACCTTCATTCCTTCACAACAACAGAACTAACCTTCATTCCTTCACAACAACAGAACTAACCTTCCTTCACAACAACAGAACTAACCTTCCTTCCTTCACAACAACAGAACTAACCTTCCTTCCTTCACAACAACAGAACTAACCTTCCTTCACAACAACAGAACTAACCTTCCTTCACAACAACAGAACTAACCTTCCTTCACAACAACAGAACCAACCTTCCTTCACAACAACAGAACTAACCTTCCTTCCTTCACAACAACAGAACTAACCTTCCTTCACAACAACAGAACTAACCTTCCTTCCTTCACAACAACAGAACTAACCTTCCTTCACAACAACAGAACTAACCTTCCTTCACAACAACAGAACTAACCTTCCTTCACAACAACAGAACCAACCTTCCTTCACAACAACAGAACCAACCTTCCTTCACAACAACAGAACTAACCTTCCTTCACAACAACAGAACCAACCCTTCCTTCACAACAACAGAACTAACCTTCCTTCACAACAACAGAACTAACCTTCCTTCACAACAACAGAACTAACCTTCCTTCACAACAACAGAACTAACCTTCCTTCACAACAACAGAACCAACCTTCCTTCACAACAACAGAACCAACCTTCCTTCACAACAACAGAACCAACCTTCCTTCACAACAACAGAACTAACCTTCCTTCACAACAACAGAACCAACCTTCCTTCACAACAACAGAACCAACCTTCCTTCACAACAACAGAACTAACCTTCCTTCACAACAACAGAACCAACCCTTCCTTCACAACAACAGAACTAACCTTCCTTCACAACAACAGAACCAACCTTCCTTCACAACAACAGAACCAACCTTCCTTCACAACAACAGAACTAACCTTCCTTCACAACAACAGAACCAACCCTTCCTTCACAACAACAGAACTAACCTTCCTTCACAACAACAGAACTAACCTTCCTTCACAACAACAGAACTAACCTTCCTTCACAACAACAGAACTAACCTTCCTTCACAACAACAGAACCAACCTTCCTTCACAACAACAGAACCAACCTTCCTTCACAACAACAGAACCAACCTTCCTTCACAACAACAGAACCAACCTTCCTTCACAACAACAGAACTAACCTTCCTTCCCACAACAACAGAACTAACCTTCCTTCACAACAACAGAACCAACCCTTCCTTCACAACAACAGAACTAACCTTCCTTCACAACAACAGAACTAACCTTCCTTCACAACAACAGAACTAACCTTCCTTCACAACAACAGAACCAACCTTC
>NC_138308.1:190000-197500 GCF_965601325.2 Salmo salar | reverse complement strand
TTCCCCCCAGTACCTACCCACCCCCCTTCCCCCGTACGTACCCTCCACCAGTCCCCCCAGTACCTACCCTCCACCCCCCTTCCCCCGTACGTACCCTCCACCAGTCCCCCCAGTACCTACCCTCCACCCCCCTTCCCCCCAGTACCTACCCCCACCCGTCCCTTCCCCCCAGTACGTACCCTCCACCAGTCCCTTCCCCCAGTACCCTCCACCAGTCCCTTCCCCCAGTACCTACCCTCCACCAGTCCCTTCCCCCCAGTACCTACCCTCCACCAGTCCCTTCCCCCCAGTACCTACCCTCCACCAGTCCCTTCCCCCCAGTACCTACCCTCCACCAGTCCCTTCCCCCAGTACCTACCCTCCACCAGTCCCTTCCCCCCAGTACCTACCCTCCACCAGTCCCTTCCCCCCAGTACCCTCCACCAGTCCCCCCAGTACCTACCCTCCACCAGTCCCCCCAGTACCTACCCTCCACCAGTCCCCCCAGTACCTACCCTCCACCAGTCCCTTCCCCCCAGTACCTACCCTCCACCAGTCCCTTCCCCCCAGTACCTACCCTCCACCAGTCCCTTCCCCCCAGTACCTACCCTCCACCAGTCCCCCCAGTACCTACCCTCCACCAGTCCCTTCCCCCAGTACCTACCCTCCACCAGTCCCCCCAGTACCTACCCTCCACCAGTCCCTTCCCCCCAGTACCTACCCTCCACCAGTCCCTTCCCCCCAGTACCTACCCTCCACCAGTCCCCCCAGTACCTACCCTCCACCAGTCCCCCCCAGTACCTACCCTCCACCAGTCCCCCCAGTACCTACCCTCCACCAGTCCCTTCCCCCCAGTACCTACCCTCCACCAGTCCCTTCCCCCCAGTACCTACCCTCCACCAGTCCCCCCAGTACCTACCCTCCACCAGTCCCTTCCCCAGTACCTACCCTCCACCAGTCCCTTCCCCCCAGTACCTACCCTCCACCAGTCCCTTCCCCCCAGTACCTACCCTCCACCAGTCCCTTCCCCCCAGTACCTACCCTCCACCAGTCCCTTCCCCCCAGTACCTACCCTCCACCAGTCCCCCCAGTACCTACCCTCCACCAGTCCCTTCCCCCAGTACCTACCCTCCACCAGTCCCTTCCCCCCAGTACCTACCCTCCACCAGTCCCTTCCCCCCAGTACCTACCCTCCACCAGTCCCCCCCAGTACCTACCCTCCACCAGTCCCCCCAGTACCTACCCTCCACCAGTCCCTTCCCCCCAGTACCTACCCTCCACCAGTCCCTTCCCCCCAGTACCTACCCTCCACCAGTCCCATCCCCCAGTACCTACCCTCCACCAGTCCCCCCAGTACCTACCCTCCACCAGTCCCATCCCCCCAGTACCTACCCTCCACCAGTCCATTCCCCCAGTACCTACCCTCCACCAGTCCCCCCAGTACCTACCCTCCACCAGTCCCTTCCCCCAGTACCTACCCTCCACCAGTCCCCCCAGTACCTACCCTCCACCAGTCCCCCCAGTACCTACCCTCCACCAGTCCCTTCCCCCCAGTACCTACCCTCCACCAGTCCCCCCAGTACCTACCCTCCACCAGTCCCTTCCCCCCAGTACCTACCCTCCACCAGTCCCTTCCCCCAGTACCTACCCTCCACCAGTCCCTTCCCCCCAGTACCTACCCTCCACCAGTCCCCCCAGTACCTACCCTCCACCAGTCCCTTCCCCCAGTACCTACCCTCCACCAGTCCCTTCCCCCCAGTACCTACCCTCCACCAGTCCCTTCCCCCCAGTACCTACCCTCCACCAGTCCCATCCCCCAGTACCTACCCTCCACCAGTCCCTTCCCCCAGTACCTACCCTCCACCAGTCCCCCCAGTACCTACCCTCCACCAGTCCCCCCAGTACCTACCCTCCACCAGTCCCTTCCCCCCAGTACCTACCCTCCACCAGTCCCCCCAGTACCTACCCTCCACCAGTCCCATCCCCCCAGTACCTACCCTCCACCAGTCCCTTCCCCCCAGTACTCACCCTCCACCAGTCCCTTCCCCCCAGTACTCACCCTCCACCAGTCCCTTCCCCCCAGTACCTACCCTCCACCAGTCCCTTCCCCCCGTACCTACCCTCCACCAGTCCCTTCCCCCCAGTACCTACCCTCCACCAGTCCCTTCCCCCCAGTACCTACCCTCCACCAGTCCCGTCCCCCAGTACCTACCCTCCACCAGTCCCTTCCCCCCAGTACCTACCCTCCACCAGTCCCTTCCCCCAGTACCTACCCTCAACTAGTCCCTTCCCCCCAGTACCTACCCTCCACCAGTCCCTTCCCCCAGTACCTACCCTCCACCAGTCCCGTCCCCCAGTACCTACCCTCCACCAGTCCCTTCCCCCCAGTACCTACCCTCCACCAGTCCCGTCCCCCAGTACCTACCCTCCACCAGCCCCTACCCTCCATCAGTCCCATCCCCCCGTACCTACCCTCCACCAGTCCCATCCCCCCAGTACCTACCCTCCACCAGTCCCTTCCCCCAGTACCTACCCTCCACCAGTCCCTTCCCCCCAGTACCTACCCTCCACCAGTCCCGTCCCCCAGTACCTACCCTCCACCAGTCCCTTCCCCCCAGTACCTACCCTCCACCAGTCCCATCCCCAGTACCTACCCTCCACCAGTCCCGTCCCCCAGTACCTACCCTCCACCAGTCCCATCCCCCCAGTACCTACCCTCCACCAGTCCCATCCCCCCAGTACCTACCCTCCACCAGTCCCTTCCCCCAGTACCTACCCTCCACCAGTCCCTTCCCCCAGTACCTACCCTCCACCAGTCCCTTCCCCCAGTACCTACCCTCCACCAGTCCCTTCCCCCCAGTACTTACCCTCCACCAGTCCCATCCCCAGTACCTACCCTCCACCAGTCCCTTCCCCCCAGTACCTACCCTCCACCAGTCCCTTCCCCCCAGTACCTACCCTCCACCAGTCCCCCCAGTACCTACCCTCCACCAGTCCCTTCCCCCCAGTACCCTCCACCAGTCCCTTCCCCCAGTACCTACCCTCCACCAGTCCCTTCCCCCCAGTACCTACCCTCCACCAGTCCCTTCCCCCCAGTACCTACCCTCCACCAGTCCCTTCCCCCAGTACCTACCCTCCACCAGTCCCTTCCCCCCAGTACCTACCCTCCACCAGTCCCTTCCCCCCAGTACCTACCCTCCACCAGTCCCTTCCCCCCAGTACCTACCCTCCACCAGTCCCTTCCCCCAGTACCTACCCTCCACCAGTCCCTTCCCCCCAGTACCTACCCTCCACCAGTCCCTTCCCCCCAGTACCTACCCTCCACCAGTCCCTTCCCCCCAGTACCTACCCTCCACCAGTCCCATCCCCCCAGTACCTACCCTCCACCAGTCCCTTCCCCCAGTACCTACCCTCCACCAGTCCCTTCCCCCCAGTACCTACCCTCCACCAGTCCCTTCCCCCCAGTACCTACCCTCCACCAGTCCCTTCCCCCCAGTACCTACCCTCCACCAGTCCCTTCCCCCCAGTACCTACCCTCCACCAGTCCCTTCCCCCGTACCTACCCTCCACCAGTCCCATCCCCCCAGTACCTACCCTCCACCAGTCCCTTCCCCCCAGTACCTACCCTCCACCAGTCCCTTCCCCCAGTACCTACCCTCCACCAGTCCCTTCCCCCCAGTACCTACCCTCCACCAGTCCCTTCCCCCCAGTACCTACCCTCCACCAGTCCCTTCCCCCCAGAACCTACCCTCCACCAGTCCCGTCCCCCAGTACCTACCCTCCACCAGTCCCGTCCCCCAGTACCTACCCTCCACCAGTCCCGTCCCCCAGTACCTACCCTCCACCAGTCCCTTCCCCCCAGTACCTACCCTCCACCAGTCCCATCCCCCCAGTAACTACCCTCCACCAGTCCCCCCAGTACCTACCCTCCACCAGTCCCATCCCCCCAGTACCTACCCTCCACCAGTCCCATCCCCCCAGTACCTACCCTCCACCAGTCCCTTCCCCCCCGTACCTACCCTCCACCAGTCCCATCCCCCAGTACCTACCCTCCACCAGTCCCTTCCCCCAGTACCTACCCTCCACCAGTCCCTTCCCCAGTACCTACCCTCCACCAGTCCCTTCCCCCAGTACCTACCCTCCACCAGTCCCTTCCCCCCAGTACCTACCCTCCACCAGTCCCCCCAGTACCTACCCTCCACCAGTCCCATCCCCCAGTACCTACCCTCCACCAGTCCCTTCCCCCCAGTACCTACCCTCCACCAGTCCCCCCAGTACCTACCCTCCACCAGTCCCATCCCCCAGTACCTACCCTCCACCAGTCCCTTCCCCCCAGTACCTACCCTCCACCAGTCCCCCCAGTACCTACCCTCCACCAGTCCCATCCCCCCAGTACCTACCCTCCACCAGTCCCCCCAGTACCTACCCTCCACCAGTCCCTTCCCCCCAGTACCTACCCTCCACCAGTCCCCCCAGTACCTACCCTCCACCAGTCCCATCCCCCAGTACCTACCCTCCACCAGTCCCTTCCCCCCAGTACCTACCCTCCACCAGTCCCTTCCCCCAGTACCTACCCTCCACCAGTCCCTTCCCCCAGAACCTACCCTCCACCAGCCCCTTCCCCCCAGTACCTACCCTCCACCAGTCCCTTCCCCCAGTACCTACCCTCCACCAGTCCCTTCCCCCAGTACCTACCCTCCACCAGTCCCTTCCCCCAGTACCTACCCTCCACCAGTCCCTTCCCCCCAGTACCTACCCTCCACCAGTCCCTTCCCCCAGTACCTACCCTCCACCAGTCCCATCCCCCCAGTACCTACCCTCCACCAGTCCCCCCAGTACCTACCCTCCACCAGTCCCTTCCCCCCAGTACCTACCCTCCACCAGTCCCTTCCCCCCAGTACCTACCCTCCACCAGTCCCATCCCCCCAGTACCTACCCTCCACCAGTCCCCCCAGTACTTACCCTCCACCAGTCCCTTCCCCCAGTACCTACCCTCCACCAGTCCCTTCCCCCAGAACCTACCCTCCACCAGTCCCATCCCCCCAGTACCTACCCTCCACCAGTCCCTTCCCCCCAGTACCTACCCTCCACCAGTCCCTTCCCCCAGTACCTACCCTCCACCAGTCCCTTCCCCCCAGTACCTACCCTCCACCAGTCCCTTCCCCCAGTACCTACCCTCCACCAGTCCCGTCCCCCAGTACCTACCCTCCACCAGTCCCATCCCCCAGTACCTACCCTCCACCAGTCCCTTCCCCCCAGTACCTACCCTCCACCAGTCCCTTCCCCCAGTACCTACCCTCCACCAGTCCCCCCAGTACCTACCCTCCACCAGTCCCATCCCCCCAGTACCTACCCTCCACCAGTCCCATCCCCCCAGTACCTACCCTCCACCAGTCCCCCCAGTACCTACCCTCCACCAGTCCCCCCAGTACCTACCCTCCACCAGTCCCCCCAGTACCTACCCTCCACCAGTCCCTTCCCCCCAGAACCTACCCTCCACCAGCCCCTTCCCCCCAGTACCTACCCTCCACCAGTCCCTTCCCCCAGTACCTACCCTCCACCAGTCCCATCCCCCCAGTACCTACCCTCCACCAGTCCCATCCCCCCAGTACCTACCCTCCACCAGTCCCTTCCCCCCAGAACCTACCCTCCACCAGTCCCTTCCCCCCAGTACCTACCCTCCACCAGTCCCCCAGTACCTACCCTCCACCAGTCCCTTCCCCCAGTACTTACCCTCCACCAGTCCCCCCAGTACCTACCCTCCACCAGTCCCTTCCCCCAGTACCTACCCTCCACCAGTCCCATCCCCAGTACCTACCCTCCACCAGTCCCTTCCCCCCAGTACCTACCCTCCACCAGTCCCTTCCCCCAGTACCTACCCTCCACCAGTCCCCCCAGTACCTACCCTCCACCAGTCCCTTCCCCCCAGTACCTACCCTCCACCAGTCCCTTCCCCCCAGTACCTACCCTCCACCAGTCCCATCCCCCAGTACCTACCCTCCACCAGTCCCTTCCCCCCAGTACCTACCCTCCACCAGTCCCATCCCCAGTACCTACCCTCCACCAGTCCCTTCCCCCCAGTACCTACCCTCCCCCAGTCCCCCCAGTACCTACCCTCCACCAGTCCCATCCCCCAGTACCTACCCTCCACCAGTCCCTTCCCCCCAGTACCTACCCTCCACCAGTCCCCCCAGTACCTACCCTCCACCAGTCCCATCCCCCCAGTACCTACCCTCCACCAGTCCCCCCAGTACCTACCCTCCACCAGTCCCCCCAGTACCTACCCTCCACCAGTCCCTTCCCCCCAGTACCTACCCTCCACCAGTCCCTTCCCCCAGTACCTACCCTCCACCAGTCCCATCCCCCCAGTACCTACCCTCCACCAGTCCCCCCAGTACTTACCCTCCACCAGTCCCTTCCCCCAGTACCTACCCTCCACCAGTCCCTTCCCCCAGAACCTACCCTCCACCAGCCCCTTCCCCCCAGTACCTACCCTCCACCAGTCCCTTCCCCCAGTACCTACCCTCCACCAGTCCCTTCCCCCAGTACCTACCCTCCACCAGTCCCCCCAGTACCTACCCTCCACCAGTCCCTTCCCCCCAGTACCTACCCTCCACCAGTCCCTTCTCCCAGTACCTACCCTCCACCAGTCCCATCCCCCCAGTACCTACCCTCCACCAGTCCCCCCAGTACTTACCCTCCACCAGTCCCTTCCCCCAGTACCTACCCTCCACCAGTCCCTTCCCCCAGTACCTACCCTCCACCAGTCCCATCCCCCAGTACCTACCCTCCACCAGTCCCTTCCCCCAGTACCTACCCTCCACCAGTCCCCCCAGTACCTACCCTCCACCAGTCCCTTCCCCCCAGTACCTACCCTCCACCAGTCCCGTCCCCCAGAACCTACCCTCCACCAGTCCCCCCAGTACTTACCCTCCACCAGTCCCTTCCCCCAGAACCTACCCTCCACCAGCCCCTTCCCCCCAGTACCTACCCTCCACCAGTCCCTTCCCCCAGTACCTACCCTCCACCAGCCCCTTCCCCCCAGTACCTACCCTCCACCAGTCCCTTCCCCCCAGTACCTACCCTCCACCAGTCCCTTCCCCCAGTACCTACCCTCCACCAGTCCCTTCCCCCCAGTACCTACCCTCCACCAGTCCCTTCCCCCAGTACCTACCCTCCACCAGTCCCGTCCCCCCAGTACCTACCCTCCACCAGTCCCTTCCCCCCAGTACCTACCCTCCACCAGTCCCTTCCCCCCAGTACCTACCCTCCACCAGTCCCTTCCCCCCAGTACCTACCCTCCACCAGTCCCTTCCCCCCAGTACCTACCCTCCACCAGTCCCCCCAGTACCTACCCTCCACCAGTCCCATCCCCCAGTACCTACCCTCCACCAGTCCCTTCCCCCCAGTACCTACCCTCCACCAGTCCCCCCAGTACCTACCCTCCACCAGTCCCTTCCCCCCAGTACCTACCCTCCACCAGTCCCTTCCCCCAGTACCTACCCTCCACCAGTCCCCCCA
>NC_138308.1:177500-187500 GCF_965601325.2 Salmo salar | reverse complement strand
TGTGTGTGTGTGTGTATCTGTGTGTGTATCTGTGTATGTGTGTGTGTGTGTGTGTGTGTGTGTGTGTGTATCTGTGTATGTGGTGTGTGTGTGTGTGTGTGTGTGTGTGTGTGTGTGTGTGTGTGTGTGTGTGTGTGTGTGTGTGTGTGTGTGTGTGTGTGTGTGTGTGTGTGTGTCTGTGGTGTATGTGTGCGTGTGTGTGTGTGTGTGTGTGTGTGTGTGTGTGTGTGTGTGTGTGTGTGTGTGTGTGTGTGTATACCGATTCCGTGTTTCTCCATCAGTGATATGAGGTCTGCCTCTGTGAGGAGTTGAGGAGGAGAGGTCTGTCCATCCAACATCTCTATGGCTGATGGCTGAAACTGGCTTCCCTGTTCATACACTGGGATCACCTGCAACACACACACACACACACACACACACACACACACACACACACACAATCAGATTAACCTCTTGGGGCTAGGTGGGACGCTAGCGTGCCACCTGTGGTGCACTCCATCAACAGCAGGTGCATTTCAAGAGCGGCAAATTTGAATCCAAATAAATGTCAAAATTCAAATTTTTCAAAAATACAACTATGTTACACCATTTGAAAGATAAACATCTCCTTAATCTAACCACGTTTTACGATTTCAAAAAGGTTTTACGGCGAAAGCATAAATTTAGAGTATGTTAGGACAGTACATTTACAAGAGTTGTGTGTAATGTTTTGTCAAGTCAAAGACAGGGTCACCAAAACCATAAAACCAGCTAAAATGATACACTAACCTTTTACAATCTCCATCAGATGACACTCCTAGGACATTATGTTAGACAATGCATGCATTTTTAGTTCTATCAAGTTCATATTTATATACAAAAACAGCGTTTTACTATGGCATTGATGTTGAGGAAATCGTTTCCCTCCAATAACCGGCAGTCAAGTCAGCGTCAGAAATTAAATAATTAAAATTAGAAAACATTGGTAAAATATTATATTGTCATTTAAAGAATTATAGATTTACATCTTTTGAACGCAATCAACTTGCCAGATTTAAAAATAACCTTACTGGGAAATCACACTTTGCAATAATCTGAGCACTGTGCCCAGAAAAATACGCGTTGCGATACAGACTAGACGTCATGTTGGGGAGATCTAAAATCGAAAATACTATGTAAATAATCCATTACCTTTGATTCTCTTCATCAGATGTCACTTCCAGGTATCACAGGTCCATAACGAATGTAGTTTTGTTCAAAAAAGCTCATCATTTATGTCCAAAAATCTCCGTCTCGTTAGCACATGATGTAAGCCAGCCGGACTTCTCGTCATGAACGAGGGGAAAAAATATATTTCCGTTCGTTCAAACATGTCAAACGTTGTATAGCATAAATCATTAGGGCCTTTTTTAACCAGAACATGAATAATATTCAAGGTGGACGAATGCATAGCCTTTTATAACGTATTGGAACGAGGGTACCCAACATGAAGTAGCGCGCCAGGTGTCTAATGGGACATCACCGTTCCATGGCTCTTGTTCGGTCAGATCTCCCTCCAGAAGACTCAAAACACTTTGTAAAGGCTGGTGACATCTAGTGGAAGCAATAGGAAGTGCCAAAATATTCCTAAACCCCTGTGTTTTTCAATGGGAGAGGTTTAAAGTCAATACAACACATCAGGTATCCACTTCCTGTCAGAAAATGTCTCAGGGTTTTGCCTGCCAAATGAGTTCTGTTATACTCACAGACACCATTCAAACAGTTTTGGAAACTTTAGAGTGTTTTCTATCCATATATAATAAGTATATGCATATTCTAGTTACTGGGTAGGATTAGTAACCAGATTAAATCGGGTACATTTTTTTTATCCAGACGTGCAAATGCTGCCCCCTAGACCCAACAGGTTAACAAACAAACATGATGTGGAGTCCCCCAGGGGATCACAACGGGACCCTCATATATTCAACATGATGTGGAGTCCCCCAGGGGTTCACAACGGGACCCTCATATATTCAACATGATGTGGAGTCCCCCAGGGGTTCACAGCGGGACCCTCATATATTCAACATGATGTGGAGTCCCCCAGGGGATCACAGCGGGACCCTCATATATTCAACATGATGTGGAGTCCCCCAGGGGATCACAGCGGGACCCTCATATATTCAACATGATGTGGAGTCCCCCAGGGGTTCACAGCGGGACCCTCATATATTCAACATGATGTGGAGTCCCCCAGGGGATCACAACGGGACCCTCATATATTCAACATGATGTGGAGTCCCCCAGGGGTTCACAACGGGACCCTCATATATTAAACATGATGTGGAGTCCCCCAGGGGATCACAACGGGACCCTCATATATTCAACATGATGTGGAGTCCCCCAGGGGATCACAGCGGGACCCTCATATATTCAACATGATGTGGAGTCCCCCAGGGGATCACAGCGGGACCCTCATATATTCAACATGATGTGGAGTCCCCCAGGGGATCACAACGGGACCCTCATATATTCAACATGATGTGGAGTCCCCCAGGGGATCACAACGGGACCCTCATATATTCAACATGATGTGGAGTCCCCCAGGGGATCACAACGGGACCCTCATATATTCAACATGATGTGGAGTCCCCCAGGGGTTCACAGCGGGACCCTCGTGGTAAATGACCCCCCCACCTTAGTGCTCCAGCGGTCGTAGGGGTACACGTCCAGGTAGTTCCTCCTGATGATCATGAGGCCGTTAGCGGAGAACCTCTCGTGAGCGATTTCCACCTCAACCACCGTTTCCTGCCCCACAGCATCAAGGGATACGCACGCCAGGAAGTGACGCACGATGAACTCATACACACGCTGCTCGTTGCCCTGGAGACAGAAAACACATTTCAGATCAAGCAACATAGCACTGTTTTACAGATCTAGCCAGGATAGTACACTCAGTAACACTAACAGATCTTGCCGGGATAGTCCACTCAGCGACACTAACAGATTTAGCCAGGATAGTCCACTCAGTAACACTAACCGATCTAGCCAGGATAGTCCACTCAGTAACACTAACCGATCTAGCCAGGATAGTCCAATCAGTAACACTTACCGATCTAGCCGGGATAGTCCACTCAGTAACACTAACCGATCTAGCCAGGATAGTCCACTCAGTAACACTAACCGATCTAGCCGGGATAGTCCACTCAGTAACACTAACCGATCTAGCCAGGATAGTCCACTCAGTAACACTAACCGATCTAGCCAGGATAGTCCACTCAGTAACACTAACCGATCTAGCCAGGATAGTACACTCAGTAACACTAACCGATCTAGCCAGGATAGTCCACTCAGCGACACTAACAGATCTAGCCAGGATAGTCCACTCAGTAACACTAACCGATCCAGCCAGGATAGTCCACTCAGTAACACTAACCGATCTAGCCAGGATAGTCCACTCAGTAACACTAACCGATCTAGCCAGGATAGTCCACTCAGTAACACTAACCGATCTAGCCAGGATAGTCCACTCAGTAACACTAACCGATCTAGCCAGGATAGTCCACTCAGTAACACTAACCGATCTAGCCAGGATAGTCCACTCAGTAACACTAACCGATCTAGCCAGGATAGTCCACTCAGTAACACTAACCGATCTAGCCAGGATTGTCCACTCAGTAACACTAACCGATCTAGCCAGGATTGTCCACTCAGTAACACTAACCGATCTAGCCAGGATAGTCCACTCAGTAACACTAACCGATCTAGCCAGGATAGTCCACTCAGTAACACTAACCGATCTAGCCAGGATAGTCCACTCAGTAACACTAACCGATCTAGCCAGGATAGTCCACTCAGTAACACTAACAGATCTAGCCAGGATAGTCCACTCAGTAACACTAACCGATCTAGCCAGGATAGTCCACTCAGTAACACTAACCGATCTAGCCAGGATAGTCCACTCAGTAACACTAACCACCGTTTACCCGATCTAGCCAGGATAATCCACTCAGTAACACTAACCGATCTAGCCAGGATAGTCCACTCAGTAACACTAACCGATCTAGCCAGGATAGTCCACTCAGTAACACTAACCGATCTAGCCAGGATAGTCCACTCAGTAACACTAACCGATCTAGCCAGGATAGTCCACTCAGTAACACTAACCGATCTAGCCAGGATAGTCCACTCAGTAACACTAACCGATCTAGCCAGGATAGTCCACTCAGTAACACTAACAGATCTAGCCAGGATAGTCCACTCAGTAACACTAACCGATCTAGCCAGGATAGTCCACTCAGCGACACTAACCGATCTAGCCAGGATAGTCCACTCAGCGACACTAACCGATCTAGCCAGGATAGTCCACTCAGTGACACTAACCGATCCAGCCAGGATAGTCCACTCAGTAACACTAACCGATCTAGCCAGGATAGTCCACTCAGTAACACTAACCGATCTAGCCAGGATAGTCCACTCAGTAACACTAACCGATCTAGCCGGGATAGTCCACTCAGTAACACTAACCGATCTAGCCAGGATAGTCCACTCAGTAACACTAACCGATCTAGCCAGGATAGTCCACTCAGTAACACTAACCGATCTAGCCAGGATAGTCCACTCAGTAACACTAACCGATCTAGCCAGGATAGTCCACTCAGTAACACTAACCGATCTAGCCAGGATAGTCCACTCAGTAACACTAACCGATCTAGCCAGGATAGTCCACTCAGTAACACTAACCGATCTAGCCAGGATAGTCCACTCAGTAACACTAACCGATCTAGCCAGGATAGTCCACTCAGTAACACTAACAGATCTAGCCAGGATAGTCCACTCAGTAACACTAACCGATCTAGCCAGGATAGTCCACTCAGTAACACTAACCGATCTAGCCAGGATAGTCCACTCAGTAACACTAACCGATCTAGCCAGGATAGTCCACTCAGTAACACTAACCGATCTAGCCAGGATAGTCCACTCAGTAACACTAACCGATCTAGCCAGGATAGTCCACTCAGTAACACTAACAGATCTAGCCAGGATAGTCCACTCAGTAACACTAACCGATCTAGCCAGGATAGTCCACTCAGTAACACTAACCGATCTAGCCAGGATAGTCCACTCAGTAACACTAACCGATCTAGCCGGGATAGTCCACTCAGTAACACTAACCGATCTAGCCAGGATAGTCCACTCAGTAACACTAACCGATCTAGCCAGGATAGTCCACTCAGTAACACTAACCGATCTAGCCAGGATAGTCCACTCAGTAACACTAACCGATCTAGCCAGGATAGTCCACTCAGTAACACTAACCGATCTAGCCAGGATAGTCCACTCAGTAACACTAACCGATCTAGCCGGGATTGTCCACTCAGTAACACTAACCGATCTAGCCAGGATTCCAGTGGGTCAGAAGTTTACATACACTAAGTTGGACTTCAAACTCAGTGCCACATTGCTTGACATCACAGGAAAATCTCTCTAGCTCTCTCTCTCTAGCTCTCTCTAGCTCTATATATATACCTGTAGTGTGTTGGTGTATATATATATATACCTGTAGTGTTTGGTGTATATATATATATACCTGCAGTGTGTTGGTGTATATATATATATACCTGCAGTGTGTTGGTGTATATATATACCTGTAGTGTGTTGGTGTATATATATATATACCTGTAGTGTGTTGGTGTATATATATATATACCTGTAGTGTGTTGGTGTATATATATATACCTGTAGTGTGTTGGTGTATATATATATATATACCTGTAGTGTGATGGTGTATATATATATACCTGTAGTGTGTATGTATATATATATATATACCTGTAGTGTGTTGGTGTATATATATACCTGTAGTGTGTTGGTGTATATATATATATATACCTGTAGTGTGTTGGTGTATATATATATACCTGTAGTGTGTTGGTGTATATATATATACCTGTAGTGTGATGGTGTATATATATACCTGTAGTGTGATGGTGTATATATATATACCTGTAGTGTGATGGTGTATATATATATACCTGTAGTGTGTATGTATATATATATATATATACCTGTAGTGTGTTGGTGTATATATATACCTGTAGTGTGATGGTGTATATATATATACACCTGTAGTGTGTATGTATATATATATATATACCTGTAGTGTGCTGGTGTACTTGATGGGGTGTATAGGGGGATGAGCCTGATCTGTCTTGGTGCCCTGTCGTGGGTTGGGACCCCCTGGCTGCTCCATCACCCCTCTAGCGAAGGGCCCCCAGGCGGGGCTGTGTGTCTGATGCTCCACCAGGGGGCCCAGGGCCAGGTCCTTAGGAAACATGTTGGTCTCTGTCCGCGGATAACTGATTAACCTACACACACACACACACACACACACACACACACAGAGACACACACACAGAGACACACACACACACACACACACACACACACACACACACACACACACACACACACACACACAGAGAGAGAAAAATATTACCACACACTATCTCTACAACTGATGAACATACAGGGTAACTAGTTAACAGAAAGATGATTAAAAGCCTGGGGAACTTGTTAACAGACCTGCGACACTAACGTCCCCCCCCGCTAACGTCCTCCGCTAACGTCCCCCCGCTAACGTCCCCCGCTAACGTCCCCCGCTAACGTCCCCCCGCTAACGTCCTCCGCTAACGTCCCCCCGCTAACGTCCTCCACTAACGTCCCCCGCTAACGTCCTCCGCTAACGTCCCCCGCTAACGTCCTCCGCTAACGTCCCCCCGCTAACGTCCCCCGCTAACGTCCCCCACTAACGTCCCACACTAACCACTAACGTCCCCCACAACCGTCCCGCACTAACGTCCCCCACTAACCACTAACGTCCCCCACTAACGTCCCCCACTAACGTCCCCCACTAACCACTAACGTCCCCCACTAACGTCCCCCACTAACGTCCTCCACTATCGTCCCCCGCTAACGTCCCTCCACTAACGTCCCCCACTAACCACTAACGTCCCCCACTAACGTCCCCCACTAACGTCCTCCACTAACGTCCCCCACTAACCACTAACGTCCCCCACTAACGTCCCCCACTAACCACTAACGTCCCCCACTAACGTCCCCCACTAACGTCCCCCACTAACTAACGTCCTCCACTAACGTCCTCCACTAACGTCCCCCACTTACCACTAACGTCCCGCACTAACGTCCCCCACTAAAGTCCTCCACTAACCACTAACGTCCCCCACTAACGTCCCCCACTAACGACTAACGTCCTCCACTAACGTCCTCCACTAACGTCCCCCACTAACGTCCTCCACTAACGTCCCCCACTAACGTCCCCCACTAACGTCCTCCACTAACGTCCCCCACTAACCACTAACGTCCCCCACTAACGTCCCCCACTAACGTCCCCCACTAACCACTAACGTCCCCCACTAACGTCCCCCACTAACCACTAACATCCCCCACTAACGTCCCTCACTAACGTCCCCCACTAACGTCCCCCACTAACGTCCCCCACTAACGTCCCCCACTAACGTCCCCCACTAACCACTAACGTCCCCCACTAACGTCCTCCACTAACGTTCCCCACTAACCACTAACGTCCCCCACTAACGTCCCCCACTAACGTCCTCCACTAACCACTAACGTCCCCCACTAACCACTAACGTCCCCCACTAACGTCCCCAAATAACGTCCTCCACTAACGTCCCCCACTAACGTCCCCCACTAACCACTAACGTCCTCCACTAACGTCCCCCACTAACCACTAACGTCCCCCACTAACGTCCCCCACTAACCACTAACGTCCCCCACTAACCACTAACGTCCCCCACTAACATCCCCCACTAACGTCCCCCCACTAACCACTAACGTCCCCCACTAACGTCCTCCACTAACGTCCCCCACTAACCACTAACGTCCTCCACTAACGTCCCCCACTAACCACTAACGTCCTCAACTAACGTCCCCCACTAACGTCCCCCACTAACGTCCCCCACTAACCAATAACGTCCTCCACTAACGTCCCCCACTAACGTCCTCCACTATCGTCCCCCACTAACGTCCCCCACTAACCACTAACGTCCCCCACTAGGGTCAAGGGTTTAGGGAGTAGGGTCTAGGGCTTAGGGAGTAGGGTCTAGGGAGTAGGGTCTAGGGAGTAGGGTCTAGGGAGTAGGGTTTAGGGAGTAGGGTTTAGGGAGTAGGGTCTAGGGAGTAGGGTTTAGGGAGTAGGGTTTAGGGAGTAGGGTTTAGGGAGTAGGGTCTAGGGAGTAGGGTCTAGGGAGTAGGGTTTAGGGAGTAGGGTCTAGGGAGTAGGGTTTAGGGAGTAGGGTCTTGTGTGTAGTGAGTAGGGTCTAGGGTTTAGTGAGTAGGGTCTAGGGCTTAGGGTCTAGGGTTTAGGGAGTAGGGTTTAGGGTCTAGGGTCTAGGGTTTAGGGAGTAGGGTTTAGGGTCTAAGAAGTAGGGACTAGGGACTAGGGTTTAGGGTCTAAGGTTTAGGGACTAGGGTTTAGGGAGTAGGGTTTAGGGTCTAGGATCTAGGGTTTAGGGTCTAGGGTTTAGGGACTAGGGTCTAGGGTTTAGGGAGTAGGGTTTAGGGACTAGGGTCTAGGGTTTAGGGTCTAGGGTCTAGGGTTTAGGGACTAGGGTTTAGGGACTAGGGTTTAGGGACTAGGGTCTAGGGTTTAGGGAGTAGGGTTTAGGGACTAGGGTTTAGGGTCTAGGGTTTAGGGTCTAGGGTTTAGGGTCTAGGGTTTAGGGACTAGGGTCTAGGGTTTAGGGACTAGGGTCTAGGGTCTAGGGTTTAGGGAGTAGGGTTTGGGACTAGGGACTAGGGTTTAGGGTCTAGGGTTTAGGGTTTAGGGTTTAGGGACTAGGGTTTAGGGTCTAGGGTTTAGGGAGTAGGGTTTAGGGACTAGGGTTTAGGGACTAGGGTTTAGGGACTAGGGTCTAAGAAGTAGGGACTAGGGACTAGGGTTTAGGGTCTAAGAAGTAGGGACTAGGGACTAGGGTCTAGGGTTTAGGGTCTAGGGTTTAGGGTCTAGGGTTTAGGGACTAGGGTTTAGGGACTAGGGTCTAGGGTTTAGGGACTAGGGTTTAGGGACTAGGGTTTAGGGACTAGGGTTTAGGGACTTGGGTCTAGGGTTTAGGGACTAGGGTTTAGGGACTAGGGTTTAGGGACTAGGGTTTAGGGACTAGGGTTTAGGGACTTGGGTTTAGGGACTAGGGTTTAGGGACTAGGGATTAGGGGAAACCCTCACCCCTGTGTGTATAGTTTCTCAGCGATCTTCATGGTCTCTTTGGCGCCGATTCTCAACTTCCTGGAAACCAGCTTCTCCATTTCCTATTGGACCAGACAACAACACAGGCAGACCATTGGTCAATAGACAGGAAGTGAGTGTGTGTCAGTGTGTTTATGGATAGATAGATAGATAGATAGATAGATAGATAGATAGATAGATAGATAGATAGATAGATAGATAGATAGATAGATAGATAGATAGATAGATAGATAGATAGATAGATAGATAGATAGATAGATAGATAGATAGATAGATAGATAGATAGATAGATAGATAGATAGATAGATAGATAGATAGGGCGTATGGCCTCACCACTGTGTCCAGGGGCAGCGGCCTCCACTTGCTTTTGGGTTTACTGGTTACCGAGGTGACGGTTGCTATGGGATCCTAGGAATTCAGGTTATTACCCCATCATCATCATCATCTTCACTGTAGCAGTTAGATTAGTTCAATAAATCACCATCAAAATCTGGTGTAACTGGCATGCTGACTGTAGGAATGTCCACCAGAGCTGTTTTAAATGTTCATTTCTCTACTATAAGCCACCTCTAAACGTCTGACATTAGTAATAACCCCCCCCCATCCTACCTCCATACAGACAGACCCCCCCTCCTACCCCCATACAGACCCCTCCTCCTACCTCCATACAGACAGACCCCCCCTCCTACCCCCATACAGACCCCTCCTCCTACCTCCATACAGACAGACCCCCCCTCCTACCCCCATACAGACCCC
>NC_138308.1:170000-172500 GCF_965601325.2 Salmo salar | reverse complement strand
CCACGTTTCTGTTCGGTTAGCCACGTTTCTCTGTTTGGTTAGCCACGTTTCTGTTTGGTTAGCCACGTTTCTGTTCGGTTAGCCACGTCTCTGTTCGGTTAGCCACGTTTCTGTTCGGTTAGCCACGTTTCTGTTCGGTTAGCCACGTTTCTGTTCGGTTAGCCACGTTTCTGTTCAGTTAGCCACGTTTCTGTTCGGTTAGCCACGTTTCTGTTTGGTTAGCCACGTTTCTGCAGCAATCATGTGATTGCAGAGTTTGCAAAATTGATGCAAATAATAAGTGGCGATATTCTGCCATGTAGCCATAGACGACTCTGTAGTTACCATTTAACTCTCTGTCGGAAGAAGGTTAGCATTAGCTTCATCGCTAATGTTGCTAACGGCTACACACCAGGTTGTCTAACACACAATTCCCTACTAAGTTCAATACATTTAGTTGATTCCCTACTAAGTTCAATACATTTAGTTGATTCCCTACTAAGTTCAATACATTTAGTTGATTCCCTACTAAGTTCAATACATTTAGTTGATTCCCTACTAAGTTCAATACATTTAGTTGATTCCCTACTAAGTTCAATACATTTAGTTGATTCCCTACTAAGTTCAATACATTTAGTTGATTCCCTACTAAGTTCAATACATTTAGTTGATTCCCTACTAAGTTCAATACATTTAGTTGATTCCCTACTAAGTTCAATACATTTAGTTGATTCCCTACTAAGTTCAATACATTTAGTTGATTCCCTACTAAGTTCAATACATTTAGTTGATTCCCTACTAAGTTCAATACATTTAGTTGATTCCCTACTAAGTTCAATACATTTAGTTGATTCCCTACTAAGTTCAATACATTTAGTTGATTCCCTACTAAGTTCAATACATTTAGTTGATTCCCTACTAAGTTCAATACATTTAGTTGATTCCCTACTAAGTTCAATACATTTAGTTGATTCCCTACTAAGTTCAATACATTTAGTTGATTCCCTACTAAGTTCAATACATTTAGTTGATTCCCTACTAAGTTCAATACATTTAGTTGATTCCCTACTAAGTTCAATACATTTAGTTGATTCCCTACTAAGTTCAATACATTTTGTTGATTCCCTACTAAGTTCAATACATTTAGTTGATTCCCTACTAAGTTCAATACATTTAGTTGATTCCCTACTAAGTTCAATACATTTAGTTGATTCCCTACTAAGTTCAATACATTTAGTTGATTCCCTACTAAGTTCAATACATTTAGTTGATTCCCTACTAAGTTCAATACATTTAGTTGATTCCCTACTAAGTTCAATACATTTAGTTGATTCCCTACTAAGTTCAATACATTTAGTTGATTCCCTACTAAGTTCAATACATTTAGTTGATTCCCTACTAAGTTCAATACATTTAGTTGATTCCCTACTAAGTTCAATACATTTAGTTGATTCCCTACTAAGTTCAATACATTTAGTTGATTCCCTACTAAGTTCAATACATTTAGTTGATTCCCTACTAAGTTCAATACATTTTGTTGATTCCCTACTAAGTTCAATACATTTAGTTGATTCCCTACTAAGTTCAATACATTTAGTTGATTCCCTACTAAGTTCAATACATTTAGTTGATTCCCTACTAAGTTCAATACATTTAGTTGATTCCCTACTAAGTTCAATACATTTAGTTGATTCCCTACTAAGTTCAATACATTTAGTTGATTCCCTACTAAGTTCAATACATTTAGTTGATTCCCTACTAAGTTCAATACATTTAGTTGATTCCCTACTAAGTTCAATACATTTAGTTGATTCCCTACTAAGTTCAATACATTTAGTTGATTCCCTACTAAGTTCAATACATTTAGTTGATTCCCTACTAAGTTCAATACATTTAGTTGATTCCCTACTAAGTTCAATACATTTAGTTGATTCCCTACTAAGTTCAATACATTTAGTTGATTCCCTACTAAGTTCAATACATTTAGTTGATTCCCTACTAAGTTCAATACATTTAGTTGATTCCCTACTAAGTTCAATACATTTAGTTGATTCCCTACTAAGTTCAATACATTTAGTTGATTCCCTACTAAGTTCAATACATTTAGTTGATTCCCTACTAAGTTCAATACATTTAGTTGATTCCCTACTAAGTTCAATACATTTAGTTGATTCCCTACTAAGTTCAATACATTTAGTTGATTCCCTACTAAGTTCAATACATTTAGTTGATTCCCTACTAAGTTCAATACATTTAGTTGATTCCCTACTAAGTTCAATACATTTAGTTGATTCCCTACTAAGTTCAATACATTTAGTTGATTCCCTACTAAGTTCAATACATTTAGTTGATTCCCTACTAAGTTCAATACATTTAGTTGATTCCCTACTAAGTTCAATACATTTAGTTGATTCCCTACTAAGTTCAATACATTTTAGTTGATTCCCTACTAAGTTCAATACATTTAGTTGATTCCCTACTAAGTTCAATACATTTAGTTGATTCCCTACTAAGTTCAATA
>NC_138308.1:112500-162500 GCF_965601325.2 Salmo salar | reverse complement strand
ATAGACAGACAGACCCTCACTCTGAAACACAGACAGACAGGTTATTATAGACAGACAGCCCCTCACTCTGAAACACAGACAGACAGGTTATTATAGACAGACAGCCCCTCACTCTGAAACACAGACAGACAGGTTATTATAGACAGACAGACAGCCCCTCACTCTGAAACAGACAGACAGGTTATTATAGACAGACAGCCCCTCACTCTGAAACAGACAGACAGGTTATTATAGACAGACAGCCCCTCACTCTGAAACACAGACAGACAGGTTATTATAGACAGACAGACCCTCACTCTGAAACAGACAGACAGGTTATTATAGACAGACAGACAGCCCCTCACTCTGAAACAGACAGACAGGTTATTATAGACAGACAGACAGCCCCTCACTCTGAAACAGACAGACAGGTTATTATAGACAGACAGACAGCCCCTCACTCTGAAACACAGACAGACAGGTTATTATAGACAGACAGCCCCTCACTCTGAAACAGACAGACAGGTTATTATAGACAGACAGACCCTCACTCTGAAACAGACAGACAGGTTATTATAGACAGACAGACAGCCCCTCACTCTGAAACAGACAGACAGGTTATTATAGACAGACAGCCCCTCACTCTGAAACAGACAGACAGGTTATTATAGACAGACAGACAGCCCCTCACTCTGAAACAGACAGACAGGTTATTATAGACAGACAGACCCTCACTCTGAAACACAGACAGACAGGTTATTATAGACAGACAGCTGAGATAAACAGAGACAATCACACAAATCGTCCCATGTACTGATAAAAGCCATATCTCTCTCACACACATCTAAGACCAAACCCATCAACACATGAACAGACTCACCCTCCTCATTCTGCCGTTGGACATGATGTCCGCGATGCACTTGGCCGCGTCATTCTTCTCCGCCACACAGAGAACCCGTTTGATCGGAGTCCGCCGGATCATGTCTCCCGGGGAGTCTGTCCTCTTATACCCGGTAACGCGAAACCCTCTGTGGATCTGGAACCGTAACGTTAACGGTCGTCCGGATGTGAACAGAGCCTTAGTCAGATGGTGTATCAGCATAGCTTAGCCTAGCCTAGCTTAGCTTAGCTTAGCCTAGCTTAGCCAGGACGCATTGGAGCTACACATGTCATAACGTTAATTAAACACGTCGTGGTCAACTAACACCAAGCTAACATTAGTCAAATTTATCTCCAGAATTGTTGTTACAAACTGTTATTTATTCATAAAACTGTCCAGATCTCACATGTCAGTTAGCTTGATGGGAGTAGCTAGCTAAGTCATGTCAAACTTCAAACCTGAAGTTGCCGAAACTTAACTTTTAACACTTTTCCTAATCACCTAACCGCAATGTACGATGTAACGTGGATCCAATCTGCCAATAAATAAGTTGTTTTTAAAACTATTTTTTTGACAACTGAAAGGGGTTGATTAAACGGCAGCTAAATTTGATGTTATGGATTTTACAAATTCCGCGCCTGTCAACAACTGTCGTAAAAACTACTGTCGTAAAACAACTATCGTAAAACAGCTGTCGTAAAAACAACGGTCGTAAAAACACGTCCTGTTCGTGTGAATATTTTTTTTTTTATTCGATGTCCTTTAATTTTACGCCAAAATACTACGTGAAGTATCTATTTTCAAGATTGAAATTGTGATTTATAATTTTAAATTATGTTGAATGTGTAACATTAGGGGGGTTTGTAATTTTAGGACAGCTAGCTACTTCCTTATGTGAGCTGGTCAGGTGGTTAGTACCAGCGGAGTAAATATGGCGACGGTCATGATGTACATTTTACATCAAATACTTTCACTGTATTAACTACTGGGACTTTTATATATACCAGTACATGACGTTCCCACTGCCGATATTACCCGGTAACGGTGCACGATTCCCGGACGAGCAATGTGTCATTGATGGGGGGATACGGTCGTGTTCCGTTTTGCATCGTCTGACGTCGGTACTGTACGGGGGACGGAGCCGGGGGACCGAGCCAGATAGATAGTCCCCGGTGTTAAGTGTTATTGTTTATATTACAGCGGTGACAGACAGACAGACAGGTATAACAGACAGACAGACTTTGGTCAGATGTCATGTTGATGCGGGGACAGAGACAACCGTCAGTGTCATGGACTGTTACTCCCAGCCAGTAGAGGGATACAGACCGACAGACAGACAGACTGGCTATCAGGCAGACAGACAGACAGACAGACAGACAGACAGACAGACAGCTAGCCTAGTGGATGGACTTCCTCTGATGTCATAGCTGACCCCCCTGGCCCGCCCGGTCCAGAGAAAAATGATTGGTGCCCCAGATGTGGTGGCGTTTACTAAAGAGGATGATTTTGGGGAGGTAGGGTACCCCGACCCCCGGGTGGTACCAGAGGAATTCTCTGTCCCTCTGTTCCCATCGAACAACAACCCCTGGGCCAAGACCTCGTACGCCAAGTTCACTAAGGACTTCATCCTCATATCAGAGTTCTCCGAGCAGGTCGGTACCGTGCGCGTGTGTGTGTGTAGTGTGTGTGTGTGTGTGTGTGTGTAGTGTGTGTGTGTGTGTGTAGTGTGTGTAGTGTGTGTGTGTGTGTGTGTAGTGTGTGTGTGTGTGTGTGTAGTGTGTGTGTGTGTGTGTGTGTGTGATGAGCTCACCTTGTGTGTTTTCCTCTCCTCCAGGTGGGCCCCCAGCCTCTGCTCACCATACCTGATGACCCAAAAGTGTTCGGGACCTTTGACCTGAACTACTTCAGTCTGAGGATCATGTCTGTTGACTACCAGGCCTCGTTCGTAGGGCACCCTACCGGCAGCGGATACCCACGACTCAGGTAGCTGTCCTACTGTCTGTTGTATTCTACTCTAATGATATCCTATTGTACTCTACCAAGGCCTCGTTCGTAGGGCACCCTACCGGCAGCGGATACCCACGACTCAGGTAGCTGTCCTACTGTCTGTTGTATTCTACTCTAATGATATCCTATTGTACTCTACCAAGGCCTCGTTCGTAGGGCACCCTACCGGCAGCGGATACCCACGACTCAGGTAGCTGTCCTACTGTCTGTTGTATTCTACTCTAATGATATCCTATTGTACTCTACCAAGGCCTCGTTCGTAGGGCACCCTACCGGCAGCGGATACCCACGACTCAGGTAGCTGTCCTACTGTCTGTTGTATTCTACTCTAATGATATCCTATTGTACTCTACCAGGCCTCGTTCGTAGGGCACCCTACCGGCAGCGGATACCCACGACTCAGGTAGCTGTCCTACTGTCTGTTGTATTCTACTCTAATGATATCCTATTGTACTCTACCAAGGCCTCGTTCGTAGGGCACCCTACCGGCAGCGGATACCCACGACTCAGGTAGCTGTCCTACTGTCTGTTGTATTCTACTCTAATGATATCCTATTGTACTCTACCAAGGCCTCGTTCGTAGGGCACCCTACCGGCAGCGGATACCCACGACTCAGGTAGCTGTCCTACTGTCTGTTGTATTCTACTCTAATGATATCCTATTGTACTCTACCAAGGCCTCGTTCGTAGGGCACCCTACCGGCAGCGGATACCCACGACTCAGGTAGCTGTCCTACTGTCTGTTGTATTCTACTCTAATGATATCCTATTGTACTCTACCAAGGCCTCGTTCGTAGGGCACCCTACCGGCAGCGGATACCCACGACTCAGGTAGCTGTCCTACTGTCTGTTGTATTCTACTCTAATGATATCCTATTGTACTCTACCAAGGCCTCGTTCGTAGGGCACCCTACCGGCAGCGGATACCCACGACTCAGGTAGCTGTCCTACTGTCTGTTGTATTCTACTCTAATGATATCCTATTGTACTCTACCAAGGCCTCGTTCGTAGGGCACCCTACCGGCAGCGGATACCCACGACTCAGGTAGCTGTCCTACTGTCTGTTGTATTCTACTCTAATGATATCCTATTGTACTCTACCAGGCCTCGTTCGTAGGGCACCCTACCGGCAGCGGATACCCACGACTCAGGTAGCTGTCCTACTGTCTGTTGTATTCTACTCTAATGATATCCTATTGTACTCTACCAAGGCCTCGTTCGTAGGGCACCCTACCGGCAGCGGATACCCACGACTCAGGTAGCTGTCCTACTGTCTGTTGTATTCTACTCTAATGATATCCTATTGTACTCTACCAAGGCCTCGTTCGTAGGGCACCCTACCGGCAGCGGATACCCACGACTCAGGTAGCTGTCCTACTGTCTGTTGTATTCTACTCTAATGATATCCTATTGTACTCTACCAAGGCCTCGTTCGTAGGGCACCCTACCGGCAGCGGATACCCACGACTCAGGTAGCTGTCCTACTGTCTGTTGTATTCTACTCTAATGATATCCTATTGTACTCTACCAAGGCCTCGTTCGTAGGGCACCCTACCGGCAGCGGATACCCACGACTCAGGTAGCTGTCCTACTGTCTGTTGTATTCTACTCTAATGATATCCTATTGTACTCTACCAAGGCCTCGTTCGTAGGGCACCCTACCGGCAGCGGATACCCACGACTCAGGTAGATGTCCTACTGTCTGTTGTATTCTACTCTAATGATATCCTATTGTACTCTACCAAGGCCTCGTTCGTAGGGCACCCTACCGGCAGCGGATACCCACGACTCAGGTAGCTGTCCTACTGTCTGTTGTATTCTACTCTAATGATATCCTATTGTACTCTACCAAGGCCTCGTTCGTAGGGCACCCTACCGGCAGCGGATACCCACGACTCAGGTAGCTGTCCTACTGTCTGTTGTATTCTACTCTAATGATATCCTATTGTACTCTACCAAGGCCTCGTTCGTAGGGCACCCTACCGGCAGCGGATACCCACGACTCAGGTAGCTGTCCTACTGTCTGTTGTATTCTACTCTAATGATATCCTACTTTGTTTTATTCTACTCTAATGATATCTTATTGTATGTTTTATTCTACTCTAATGATATCCTACTTTATGTTTTATTCTACTCTAATGATATCCTATTGTATGTTTTAATCTACTCTAATGATATCCTATTGTATGTTTTAATCTACTCTAATGATATCCTATTGTATTGTACTCTAATGATATCCTATTTTATGTTTTATTCTACTCTAATGATATCCTACTTTGTTTTATTCTAATCTAATGATATCCTATTGTATGTTTTATTCTACTCTAATGATATCCTATTGTATGTTTTATTCTACTCTAATGATATCCAATTGTATTTGTATTCTACTCTAATGATATACTACTTGATGTTTTATTCTACTCTAATGATATCCTACTTTGTTTTATTCTACTCTAATGATATCCTATTGTATTGTACTCTAATGATATCCTACTTTGGTTTATTCTACTCTAATGATATCCTATTGTATTCTACTCTAATGATATCCTACTTTGTTTTATTCTACTCTAATGATATCCTATTGTATTGTACTCTAATGATATCCTATTTTATGTTTTATTCTACTCTAATGATATCCTACTTTGTTTTATTCTACTCTAATGATATCCTATTTTATGTTTTATTCTACTCTAATGATATCCTACTTTGTTTTATTCTACTCTAATGATATCCTATTGTATGTTTTATTCTACTCTAATGATATCCTATTGTATGTTTTATTCTACTCTAATGATATCCTATTGTACTCTAATGATATCCTATTGTATTGTACTCTAATGATATCCTATTGTACTCTAATGATATCTTATTGTATGTTTTATTCTACTCTAATGATATCCTATTGTATGTTTTATTCTACTCTAATGATATCCTATTGTATTGTACTCTAATGATATCCTACTTTGTTTTATTCTACTCTAATGATATCCTATTGTATTCTACTCTAATGATATCCTACTTTGTTTTATTCTACTCTAATGATATCCTATTGTATTCTACTCTAATGATATCCTATTTTATGTTTTATTGTACTCTAATGATATCCTACTTTGTTTTATTCTACTCTAATGATATCCTACTTTGTTGTATTCTACTCTAATGATATCCTATTTTATGTTTTATTGTACTCTAATGATATCCTACTTTGTTTTTTTCTACTCTAATGATATCCTATTTTATGTTTTATTCTACTCTAATGATATCCTATTGTATTGTACTCTAATGATATCCTACTTTGTTTTATTCTACTCTAATGATATCCTATTGTATTCTACTCTAATGATATCCTACTTTGTTTTATTCTACTCTAATGATATCCTATTGTATTCTACTCTAATGATATCCTATTTTATGTTTTATTGTACTCTAATGATATCCTACTTTGTTTTATTCTACTCTAATGATATCCTACTTTGTTGTATTCTACTCTAATGATATCCTATTTTATGTTTTATTGTACTCTAATGATATCCTACTTTGTTTTTTTCTACTCTAATGATATCCTATTTTATGTTTTATTCTACTCTAATGATATCCTACTTTGTTTTATTCTACTCTAATGATATCCTATTGTATGTTTTATTCTACTCTAATGATATCCTATTTTATGTTTTATTGTACTCTACTCTAATGATATCCTATTGTACTCTAATGATATCCTATTTTGTTTTATTCTACTCTAATGATATCCTACTTTGTTTTATTCTACTCTAATGATATCCTATTGTATGTTTTATTCTACTCTAATGATATCCAATTGTATTTGTATTCTACTCTAATGATATCCTACTTGATGTTTTATTCTACTCTAATGATATCCTACTTTGTTTTATTCTACTCTAATGATATCCTATTTTATGTTTTATTGTACTCTACTCTAATGATATCCTATTGTACTCTAATGATATCCAATTGTATTTGTATTCTACTCTAATGATATCCTACTTGATGTTTTATTCTACTCTAATGATATCCTACTTTGTTTTATTCTACTCTAATGATATCCTATTGTATTGTACTCTAATGATATCCTACTTTGTTTTATTCTACTCTAATGATATCCTATTGTATTCTACTCTAATGATATCCTACTTTGTTTTATTCTACTCTAATGATATCCTACTTTGTTTTATTCTACCTTAATGATATCCTATTGTATTCTACTCTAATGATATCCTATTTTATGTTTTATTGTACTCTAATGATATCCTATTGTATTCTACTCTAATGATATCCTACTTTGTTTTATTCTACTCTAATGATATCCTATTGTATTCTACTCTAATGATATCCTATTTTATGTTTTATTGTACTCTAATGATATCCTACTTTGTTTTATTCTACTCTAATGATATCCTACTTTGTTTTATTCTACTCTAATGATATCCTATTGTATGTTTTATTATACTCTAATGATATCCTATTTGATGTTTTATTGTACTCTAATGATATCCTACTTTGTTTTATTCTACTCTAATGATATCCTATTGTATGTTTAATTCTACTCTAATGATATCCTATTGTACTCTAATGATATCCTATTGTATGTTTTATTCTACTCTAATGATATCCTATTGTATTGTACTCTAATGATATCCTATTGTATGTTTTATTCTACTCTAATGATACCCTATTGTATGTTGTATTCTACTCTAATGATATCCTATTGTACTCTAATGATATCCTATTGTATTGTACTCTAATGATATCCTGTTGTATTCTACTCTAATGATATCCTATTTTGTTTTATTCTACTCTAATGATATCCTACTTTGTTTTATTTTACTCTAATGATATCCTACTTTGTTTTATTCTACTCTAATGATATCCTATTGTATTCTACTCTAATGATATCCTATTTTATGTTTTATTGTACTCTAATGATATCCTACTTTGTTTTATTCTACTCTAATGATATCCTACTTTGTTTTATTCTACTCTAATGATATCCTATTGTATGTTTTATTATACTCTAATGATATCCTATTTGATGTTTTATTGTACTCTAATGATATCCTACTTTGTTTTATTCTACTCTAATGATATCCTATTTTATGTTTTATTCTACTCTAATGATATCCTATTGTACTCTAATGATATCCTATTGTATGTTTTATTCTACTCTAATGATACCCTATTGTATGTTGTATTCTACTCTAATGATATCCTATTGTACTCTAATGATATCCTATTGTATTGTACTCTAATGATATCCTGTTGTATTCTACTCTAATGATATCCTATTTTGTTTTATTCTACTCTAATGATATCCTACTTTGTTTTATTTTACTCTAATGATATCCTACTTTGTTTTATTGTACTCTAATGATATCCTATTTTATGTTTTATTCTACTCTAATGATATCCTATTGTATGTTTAATTCTACTCTAATGATATCCTATTTTATGTTTTATTCTACTCTAATGATATCCTATTGTATTGTACTCTAATGATATCCTATTGTATGTTGTATTCTACTCTAATGATATCCTATTGTACTCTAATGATATCCTACTTTGTTTTATTGTACTCTAATGATATCCTATTTTATGTTTTATTGTACTCTAATGATATCCTACTTTGTTTTATTGTACTCTAATGATATCCTACTGTCTGTTTTATTCTACTCTAATGATAGCCTATTGTATTTGTATTGTACTCTACTCTAATGATATCCTACTTTGTTTTATTCTACTCTAATTATATCCTACTTTGTTTTATTGTACTCTAATTATATCCTACTTTGTTTTATTGTACTCTAATGATATCCTACTGTCTGTTTTATTCTACTCTAATGATAGCCTATTGTATGTTTTATTCTACTCTAATGATATCCTATTTTATGTTTTATTATACTCTAATGATATCCTATTTTATGTTTTATTATACTCTAATGATATCTTATTTTATGTTTTATTCTACTCTAATGATATCCTATTGTATTGTACTCTAATGATATCCTATTGTATGTTTTATTATACTCTAATGATATCCTACTGTATGTTTTATTCTACTCTAATGATATCCTATTGTATATGTATTGTACTCTACTGTATTTGTATTGTACTCTAATGATATCCTATTGTATGTTTTATTATACTCTAATGATATCCTATTGTACTCTAATGATATCCTACTTTGTTTTATTCTACTCTAATGATATCCTATTGTATTTGTATTCTACTCTAATGATATCCTATTGTATATGTATTGTACTCTACTGTATTTGTATTGTACTCTAATGATATCCTATTTTATGTTTTATTGTACTCTAATGATATCCTATTGTATATGTATTGTACTCTACTGTATTTGTATTGTACTCTAATGATATCCTATTGTATTTGTATTCTACTCTAATGATATCCTATTGTATGTTTTATTCTACTCTAATGACATCCTATTGTATGTTTTATTCTACTCTAATGATATCCTATTGTACTCTAATGATATCCTATTGTATTTGTATTGTACTCTAATGATATCCTATTGTATTCTAATGATATCCTATTTTATGTGTGTTGTACTCTAATGATATCCTATTGTATTGTACTCTAATTATTTTCTGTTACATTCTATTATATTCTACTCATTATATTATTCTACTCTAATTCTATTATATTCTACTCTAAATAGATTGTTACATTCTATTATATTCTACTCATTATATTATTCTACTCTAATTCTATTATATTCTACTCTAAATAGTTTCTGTTACATTCTATTATATTATACTCTAATTCTATTCTGTTCTGTTTTATATTATATACTACTATATTTTTTATTATTCTATTATATTCTACTCTAATTCTATTATTTTCTACTCTAAATAGTTTCTGTTACATTCTGTTATTTTCTACTCATTCTATTCTGTCCTAATTATTTTCTATTATATTATACTCTAATTCTATTATTTTCTACTCTAAATAAATTGTTACATTCTATTATATTCTACTCATTATATTATTCTACTCTAATTCTATTATTTTCTACTCTAAATAGTTTCTGTTACATTCTATTATATTCTACTCTAATTCTATTCTGTTCTGTTTTATATTATATACTACTATATTTTTTCTTATTCTATTATATTCTACTCTAATTCTATTATTTTCTACTCTAAATAGTTTCTGTTACATTCTATTATATTCTACTCATTATATTATTCTACTCTAATTCTATTATATTCTACTCTAAATAGTTTCTGTTACATTCTATTATATTCTACTCATTATATTATTATACTCTAATTCTATTATTTTCTACTCTAAATAGTTTCTGTTACATTCTATTATATTCTACTCATTATATTATTCTACTCTAATTCTATTATATTCTACTCTAATTCTATTATTTTCTCTTCTCCTGTAATGGTTTTCTGTTCTATTGTATTATATTTCTGCTCTACTCCACCCTGATTGTATAATATTTCTGCTCTACTCCACCCTGATTGTATAATATTTCTGCTCTACTCCACCCTGATTGTATTATATTTCTGCTCTACTCCACCCTGACTGTATTATATTTCTGCTCTACTCCACCCTGACTGTATTATATTTCTGCTCTACTCCACCCTAATTGTATAATATTTCTGCTCTACTCCACCCTGATTGTATTATATTTCTGCTCTACTCCACCCTAATTGTATTATATTTCTGCTCTACTCCACCCTGATTGTATTATATTATTGCTCTACTCCACCCTGATTGTAAAATATTTCTGCTCTACTCCACCCTGATTGTATAATATTTCTGCTCTACTCCACCCTGATTGTATAATATTTCTGCTCTACTCCACCCCGATTGTATAATATTTCTGCTCTACTCCACCCTGATTGTATAATATTTCTGCTCTACTCCACCCTGATTGTATAATATTTCTGCTCTACTCCACCCTGATTGTATTATATTTCTGCTCTACTCCACCCTGATTGTATTATATTTCTGCTCTACTCCACCCTGATTGTATTATATTATTGCTCTACTCCACCCTGATTGTATAATATTTCTGCTCTACTCCACCCTGACTGTATAATATTTCTGCTCTACTCCACCCTGACTGTATAATATTTCTGCTCTACTCCACCCTGATTGTATTATATTTCTGCTCTACTCCACCCTGATTGTATAATATTTCTGCTCTACTCCACCCTGATTGTATAATATTTCTGCTCTACTCCACCCTGATTGTTTAATATTTCTGCTCTACTCCACCCTGATTGTATTATATTTCTGCTCTACTCCACCCTGATTGTATAATATTTCTGCTCTACTCCACCCTGATTGTATTATATTTCTGCTCTACTCCACCCTGATTGTATAATATTTCTGCTCTACTCCACCCTGACTGTATAATATTTCTGCTCTACTCCACCCTGATTGTATAATATTTCTGCTCTACTCCACCCTGACTGTATAATATTTCTGCTCTACTCCACCCTGATTGTATAATATTTCTGCTCTACTCCACCCTGACTGTATAATATTTCTGCTCTACTCCACCCTGATTGTGTAATATTTCTGCTCTACTCCACCCTGATTGTATAATATTTCTGCTCTACTCCACCCTGATTGTATAATATTTCTGCTCTACTCCACCCTGATTGTATAATATTTCTGCTCTACTCCACCCTGACTGTATAATATTTCTGCTCTACTCCACCCTGATTGTATAATATTTCTGCTCTACTCCACCCTGATTGTATAATATTTCTGCTCTACTCCACCCTGATTGTATAATATTTCTGCTCTACTCCACCCTGACTGTATAATATTTCTGCTCTACTCCACCCTGATTGTGTAATATTTCTGCTCTACTCCACCCTGATTGTATAATATTTCTGCTCTACTCCACCCTGATTGTATAATATTTCTGCTCTACTCCACCCTGATTGTATAATATTTCTGCTCTACTCCACCCTGACTGTATAATATTTCTGCTCTACTCCACCCTGATTGTATAATATTTCTGCTCTACTCCACCCTGATTGTATAATATTTCTGCTCTACTCCACCCTGATTGTTTAATATTTCTGCTCTACTCCACCCTGATTGTATAATATTTCTGCTCTACTCCACCCTGATTGTATAATATTTCTGCTCTACTCCACCCTGATTGTATAATATTTCTGCTCTACTCCACCCTGACTGTATAATATTTCTGCTCTACTCCACCCTGATTGTATAATATTTCTGCTCTACTCCACCCTGATTGTATAATATTTCTGCTCTACTCCACCCTGATTGTGTTATATTTCTGCTCTACTCCACCATGATTGTATAATATTTCTGCTCTACTCCACCCTGATTGTATAATATTTCTGCTCTACTCCACCCTGATTGTATAATATTTCTGCTCTACTCCACCCTGACTGTATTATATTTCTGCTCTACTCCACCCTGACTGTGTAATATTTCTGCTCTACTCCACCCTGACTGTATAATATTTCTGCTCTACTCCACCCTGATTGTATAATATTTCTGCTCTACTCCACCCTGACTGTATAATATTTCTGCTCTACTCCACCCTGACTGTATAATATTTCTGCTCTACTCCACCCTGACTGCTCCCCTTGTAGTTTTGTGGAGGACTCCCGTGTGGTGCTGGGCGACTCTAAGGAAGGAGCGTTCGCCTACGTCCACCACCTGACTCTGTACGACCTGGAGGCCCGGGGTTTCGTCCGCCCGTTCTGCATGGCGTACGTCTCCGCCGACGAGAGGAAGATCATGCAGCAGTTCCAGGAGCTGTCGCTCCGCTTCTCACGAGCCTCCGAGCTCCTGAAGACCGGAAACCGACGGGCCTTCGCCCGCGAGCTGCAGAGGAAGCTACGAGACCTGGAGTAAGAGGAGAGATACGCACACTATACACACACACACACACAGACACACACACACACACACACACACACAGACACACACACTTTGACACACACACACACACACTCACTCTGACACACACACACACACTCTGACACACACACACACTCTGAGACACACTCTGACACACACACTCTGACACACACTCACTCTGACACACACACACACTCTAACACACACACAGACACACACACACACACACACAGACACACACACTTTGACACACACACACACACACTCACTCTGACACACACACACACACTCTGACACACACACACACTCTGAGACACACTCTGACACACACACTCTGACACACACACACTCTGACACACACACACACACACACACAGTCTGACACACACTCACACTGACACACACACACACACACTCTGACACACAGACACACACACACACACACACTCTCTGACACCACACACTCTGACACACACACACACTCACACTGACACACACACACTGACACACACACACACACTCTGACACACAGTCACACACAGACACACACACACTCACTCTGACACACACACACTAACACACACACTTACACACACACACACACACTCTGACACACACACACTATACACACACACACACACACACACACTCACTCTGACACACACACACACTCTGACACACACACACACACACACTCTGAGACACACTCTGACACACACACTGACACACACACACACACACTCACTCACTCACTCACTCACTCTGACACACACACACACACACACACACACTCACACTGACACACACACACTGACACACACACACACACACTCTGACACACAGACACACACAGACACACACACACTCACTCTGACACACACACACTAACACACACTCTGACACACACACTACTACTGCTACAATCTGTTGTAACTTCCCGTCGTGCCCCTTCCTGCCAGGTACACGCGGTCCGTTCTGCAGACAGAGGAAGGGCTTCAGCGCGAGGCGGGGCCTCAGGGCTGTTACTCCGCCCACGCGGTGGACAAGGCCAATGAGCTTGCAGCGATGGAGAAGAGTATCTTCGAGCACCGAGACCTGCTGAGACAGATCACCTCGTACCTTCTCCGCCCCCGCCGAGACCCCCACGCAGCACACTGCCAACACTGCGTCACCGAGTCCCGGAAACACAGAGACTCCTCGCCTCCTGGTTCCGACCCCGGCGGCGAGGAGGAGGGAGAGAGGAGGAGGAGGAGACAGTCTTACACCCCTCAGCTGATGAAAGGGAAACCGGCGAAATGTTTCGCCAAACGTCTGAAGAACATGACGGAATTATGCGAGGAGTGGTTCTACGAAGCCGCGGTGGAACTTCTCGCTCACACGGAGAGGTGTTTCCGGGGGGATCTGTGTTACCTGTACACCCGCCGCTTGGACCGAGCTCTACGCAGGAAACAGAACGTCGTCAACTTCCTGTTCGAGGAGGAGCTCGGGGAGGAAGAAGAGGAGGTAGCGGCGCTGGGAAGAATCTTCTGTTCTCTAAACCACGCGACGGGGACGGACCGACGCTCGCGTCTTATACACACCCCTTCCGTCGCGCTTTGCCCCGAGCCAGACCTTCCAGAGGTGTACCCTCTCTGTCCTGATAACTCTGCCCCGCAGAGCGACGCCCTGGCTGGGGACGAGAGGCTGGAGTCGTCACTCTCTGATCTGACCGTGGAGACACAGGACCAAGAAAGCTCTGAGGAGAATAAGGACAGCTTTAGTAGTGACAGGAGTGGAGGAGAGGAAGAGGAGGAGGAGGAAGGACAGGAGGAAGGAGACCAGACCCCTGTTTTTCTGCTGGAGACTGAGGAGAGGGGAGAGGGTGAGAACGAAGGAGGGTTTGAGAGAGGGGCTGAGACAGGGGAGAGAGGGGCTGAGACAGGACAGAGAGGGGCTGAGACAGGACAGAGAGGGGCTGAGACAGGACAGAGAGGGGCTGAGACAGGACAGAGAGGGGCTGAGACAGAGGAGAGAGGGACTGAGACAGAGGAGAGAGGGACTGAGACAGGACAGAGAGGGGCTGAGACAGAGGAGAGAGGTACTGAGACAGAGGAGAGAGGGGCTGAGACAGAGGAGAGAGGTGCTGAGACAGGACAGAGAGGGGCTGAGACAGGACAGAGAGGTGCTGAGACAGGACAGAGAGGGGCTGAGACAGGACAGAGAGGTGCTGAGACAGGACAGAGAGGTACTGAGACAGAGGAGAGAGGGGCTGAGACAGAGGAGAGAGGGGCTGAGACAGGACAGAGAGGTACTGAGACAGAGGAGAGAGGGGCTGAGACAGGACAGAGAGGGACCGAGACAGGACAGAGAGGGACCGAGACAGGACAGAGAGGTGCCGAGACAGAGGAGAGAGGGGCCGAGACAGGACATAGAGGGACTGAGACAGGACAGAGAGGGGCCGAGACAGGACAGAGAGGTACTGAGACAGGACAGAGAGGGGCTGAGACAGGACAGAGAGGGGCTGAGACAGGACAGAGAGGTGCCGAGACAGGACAGAGAGTTCCTGACCCTGAGTTGTTGGTCCACATGGACACGGCCTGCTGCATGTCTCAGGCCGAAGGCTTCCTGTCCAACTCTTCTCCCACAGACACGCTACCTGCTTCTGGGCTGCAGCCCGGCTCTCTACCCCTACCCCTGGTGGTCAGCCAGGAGCCCCAGGCCATGCTGTCGATCCAGGGGGTCTACGGCCTGGGTTCCCCACACTACCAGAACCCCGGGGCTGGACTGGACCTGCCCGTCTCCTCCTTGGGAGATGCCACCTCCAAGGGGTCGGACCAGGACGGGTCGGACTGTACCACGTCAGCGTCTACGGGGTCGGAACGGGCCGGTTCACCTCCGGGGTACGGCGGGGTGGTGGTAACGCTGAGGCAGAAGAAGAGGGCTGGACAGGAAGCCCTCAGGTGAGTAACTCGTTCGGGTCGATTTAATTCATTCTGTAGTTAAAGAGGACTCTCGGATTTCTCCTGTCTATGTGTGTGTGTGTGTTTTCTATACCCTGCTCGTTCTCCCCACCCCGACGGCTTCAACCCTTCTGGTGTAGTGTTACCCTGGGCGTACAAACCCTGGGCTCCCCACCCCGACGGCTTCAACCCTTCTGGTGTAGTGTTACCCTGGGCGTACAAACCCTGGGCTCCCCACCCCGACGGCTTCAACCCTTCTGGTGTAGTGTTACCCTGGGCGTACAAACCCTGGGCTCCCCACCCCGGCTTCAACCCTTCTGGTGTAGTGTTACCCTGGGCGTACAAACCCCCCCGTGTGGAATTCCTGGTGTCTGGCAGCGTTTTGGAAAACTGCCGATCGGGTGGTCAAGAACGTAAAGTTCGTCTCAGCCTCGGGGGGCTGCTCTTCAGTCAGTCAGACTTTATGAACCCTAACTTTATAACACCCCGGCCTGTTCCCTAGGAAACTCTGGAGCTGGATAACACCCGGCCTGTTCCCTAGGAAACTCTGGGGCTGGATGACACCCGGCCTGTTCCCTAGGAAACTCTGGGGCTGGATAACACCCGGCCTGTTCCCTAGGAAACTCTGGAGCTGGATAACACCCGGCCTGTTCCCTAGGAAACTCTGGAGCTGGATGACACCCGGCCTGTTCCCTAGGAAACTCTGGAGCTGGATAACACCCGGCCTGTTCCCTAGGAAACTCTGGGGCTGGATGACACCCGGCCTGTTCCCTAGGAAACTCTGGAGCTGGATAACACCCGGCCTGTTCCCTAGGAAACTCTGGAGCTGGATGACACCCGGCCTGTTCCCTAGGAAACTCTGGGGCTGGATAACACCCGGCCTGTTCCCTAGGAAACTCTGGGGCTGGATAACACCCGGCCTGTTCCCTAGGAAACTCTGGGGCTGGATAACACCCGGCCTGTTCCCTAGGAAACTCTGGGGCTGGATAACACCCGGCCTGTTCCCTAGGAAACTCTGGGGCTGGATAACACCCGGCCTGTTCCCTAGGAAACTCTGGAGCTGGATAACACCCGGCCTGTTCCCTAGGAAACTCTGGAGCTGAATTACACCCGGCCTGTTCCCTAGGAAACTCTGGGGCTGAATTACACCCGGCCTGTTCCCTAGGAAACTCTGGAGCTGAATTACACCCGGGCTGTTCCCTAGGAAACTCTGGAGCTGAATAACACCCGACCTGTTCCCTAGGAAACTCTATTATATTCTACTATGTATATACTGTAATATATTCTACTATGTATATACTGTATTATATTCTACTATTTATATACTGTATTATATTCTACTATGTATATACTGTAATATATTCTACTATGTATATACTGTAATATATTCTACTATGTATATACTGTATTATATTCTACTATGTATATACTGTAATATATTCTACTATGTATATACTGTAATATATTCTACTATGTATATACTGTATTATATTCTACTATGTATATACTGTAATATATTCTACTATGTATATACTGTATTATATTCTACTATGTATATACTGTATTATATTCTACTATGTATATACTGTATTATATTCTACTATGTATATACTGTAATATATTCTACTATGTATATACTGTATTATATTCTACTATGTATATACTGTATTATATTCTACTATGTATATACTGTATTATATTCTACTATGTATATACTGTAATATATTCTACTATGTATATACTGTATTATATTCTACTATGTATATACTGTATTATATTCTACTATGTATATACTGTATTATATTCTACTATGTATATACTGTATTATATTCTACTATGTATATACTGTATTATATTCTACTATGTATATATTGTAATATATTCTACTATGTATATACTGTAATATATTCTACTATGTATATACTGTATTATATTCTACTATGTATATACTGTATTATATTCTACTATGTATATACTGTATTATATTCTACTATGTATATACTGTATTATATTCTACTATGTATATACTGTAATATATTCTACTATGTATATACTGTAATATATTCTACTATGTATATACTGTAATATATTCTACTATGTATATACTGTAATATATTCTACTATGTATATACTGTAATATATTCTACTATGTATATACTGTATTATATTCTACTATGTATATACTGTATTCTATTCTACTATGTATATACTGTATTATATTCTACTATGTATATACTGTATTATATTCTACTATGTATATACTGTATTATATTCTGATATTACTGTTGGAGCTAGAAACACAAGCATTTAGTTAGATATTACTGTTGGAGCTAGGAACACAAGCATTTAGTTAGATATTACTGCACTGTTGGAGCTGGGAACACAAGCATTTAGTTAGATACTACTGTTGGAGCTAGAAACACAAGCATTTAGTTAGATATTACTGTTGGAGCTGGGAACACAAGCATTTAGTTAGATATTACTGCACTGTTGGAGCTGGGAACACAAGCATTTAGTTAGATATTACTGTTGGAGCTAGAAACACAAGCATTTAGTTAGATATTACTGTTGGAGCTGGGAACACAAGCATTTAGTTAGATATTACTGCACTGTTGGAGCTGGGACCACAAGCATTTAGTTAGATATTACTGTTGGAGCTAGAAACACAAGCATTTAGTTAGATATTACTGTTGGAGCTGGGAACACAAGTATTTAGTTAGATATTACTGTTGGAGCTGGGAACACAAGCATTTAGTTAGATATTACTGCACTGTTGGAGCTGGGAACACAAGCATTTAGTTAGATACTACTGTTGGAGCTAGAAACACAAGCATTTAGTTAGATATTACTGTTGGAGCTGGGAACACAAGCATTTAGTTAGATATTACTGCACTGTTGGAGCTGGGAACACAAGCATTTAGTTAGATATTACTGTTGGAGCTAGAAACACAAGCATTTAGTTAGATATTACTGTTGGAGCTGGGAACACAAGCATTTAGTTAGATATTACTGCACTGTTGGAGCTGGGACCACAAGCATTTAGTTAGATATTACTGTTGGAGCTAGAAACACAAGCATTTAGTTAGATATTACTGTTGGAGCTGGGAACACAAGTATTTAGTTAGATATTACTGTTGGAGCTAGAAACACAAGCATTTCGCTACACCCACAATAACATCTGTTAAACACGTGTATGTGACCATCTCTCGCTCTCTGTCTCTACCTCCAGGTTTGTGCGTCAGTATCCGTTTGCCTTGCATGCCCTGTGGTCCCTACTGAGTGGTCGGACCCTGGTGGTCCTGGGATCCGAGGAGGGGAGGGTCAGGAGGCTGGTGTCCGCTCTAGCCCTCTACGTGCCTGGACCCGGGCGCTGTGGGGAGAGGGTCCAGCCTTGGCTCTCCTGCCCCTTCAGCCTCACTGACCTACAGAGGTGGAAACTCATAGGACTGCAGAGGTGAGGAGGAAGGGGCGGTGCCTGCGTGAGTGGGGATCACTTCCATACTTTCATTTCTATGACCGAAACACTTCCTGTTATAACTAGCCTATGTACAGTCTACTTCCTGTTATGACTAGCCTATATACAGTCTACTTCCTGTTATAACTAGCCTATACACAGTCTACTTCCTGTTATAACGAGCCTATATAAAGTCTACTTCCTGTTATAACTAGCCTGTATACTGTCTACTTCCTGTTATAACTAGCCTGTATACTGTCTACTTCCTGTTATAACTAGCCTGTATACGTCTACTTCCTGTTTATAACTAGCTTATAGACAGTAGACATGCCTCCTCCTCCTCCTCCTCCTACCCTATAGACAGTAGACATGCCTCCTCCTCCTCCCCTATAGACAGTAGACATGCCTCCTCCTCCTCCTACCCTATAGACAGTAGACATGCCTCCTCCTCCTCCTACCCTATAGACAGTAGACATGCCTCCTCCTCCTCCTCCCCTATAGACAGTAGACATGCCTCCTCCTCCTCCCCTATAGACAGTAGACATGCCTCCTCCTCCTCCTCCCCTATAGACAGTAGACATGCCTCCTCCTCCTCCTACCCTATAGACAGTAGACATGCCTCCTCCTCCTCCCCTATAGACAGTAGACATGCCTCCTCCTCCTCCCCTATAGACAGTAGACACGCCTCCTCCTCCTCCTACCCTATAGACAGTAGACATGCCTCCTCCTCCTCCTACCCTATAGACAGTAGACATGCCTCCTCCTCCTCCCCTATAGACAGTAGACACGCCTCCTCCTCCTCCTACCCTATAGACAGTAGACATGCCTCCTCCTCCTCCTACCCTATAGACAGTAGACATGCCTCCTCCTCCTCCTACCCTATAGACAGTAGACATGCCTCCTCCTCCTCCTACCCTATAGACAGTAGACATGCCTCCTCCTCCTCCTACCCTATAGACAGTAGACATGCCTCCTCCTCCTCCTACCCTATAGACAGTAGACATGCCTCCTCCTCCTCCTACCCTATAGACAGTAGACATGCCTCCTCCTCCTCCTCCCCTATAGACAGTAGACATGCCTCCTCCTCCTCCTCCCCTATAGACAGTAGACATGCCTCCTCCTCCTACCCTATAGACAGTAGACATGCCTCCTCCTCCTCCTCCCCTATAGACAGTAGACATGCCTCCTCCTCCTCCTACCCTATAGACAGTAGACATGCCTCCTCCTCCTCCTACCCTATAGACAGTAGACATGCCTCCTCCTCCTCCTACCCTATAGACAGTAGACATGCCTCCTCCTACCCTATAGACAGTAGACATGCCTCCTCCTCCTCCTACCCTATAGACAGTAGACATACCTCCTCCTCCCCTATAGACAGTAGACATGCCTCCTCCTCCTCCTCCTACCCTATAGACAGTAGACATGCCTCCTCCTCCTCCTACCCTATAGACAGTAGACATACCTCCTCCTCCTCCTCCCCTATAGACAGTAGACATGCCTCCTCCTCCTCCTCCTACCCTATAGACAGTAGACATGCCTCCTCCTCCTCCTACCCTATAGACAGTAGACATGCCTCCTCCTCCTCCTCCTCCCCTATAGACAGTAGACATCCCTCCTCCTCCTACCCTATAGACAGTAGACATGCCTCCTCCTCCTCCTACCCTATAGACAGTAGACATGCCTCCTCCTCCTCCTACCCTATAGACAGTAGACATGCCTCCTCCTCCTCCTACCCTATAGACAGTAGACATGCCTCCTCCTCCTCCTACCCTATAGACAGTAGACATGCCTCCTCCTTTTCCTCCTACCCTATAGACAGTAGACATGCCTCCTCCTTTTCCTACCCTATAGACAGTAGAGATGCCTCCTCCTCCTCCTACCCTATAGACAGTAGACATGCCTCCTCCTCCTCCTACCCTATAGACAGTAGACATACCTCCTCCTCCTCCTCCCCTATAGACAGTAGACATGCCTCCTCCTCCTCCTACCCTATAGACAGTAGACATGCCTCCTCCTCCTCCTCCTACCCTATAGACAGTAGACATGCCTCCTCCTCCTCCCCTATAGACAGTAGACATGCCTCCTCCTACTCCTCCCCTATAGACAGTAGACATGCCTCCTCCTCCTCCTACCCTATAGACAGTAGACATGCCTACTCCTACCCTATAGACAGTAGACATGCCTCCTCCTCCTACCCTATAGACAGTAGACATGCCTCCTCCTCCTCCCCTATAGACAGTAGACATGCCTCCTCCTACTCCTCCCCTATAGACAGTAGACATGCCTCCTCCTCCTCCTACCCTATAGACAGTAGACATGCCTCCTCCTACCCTATAGACAGTAGACATGCCTCCTCCTACCCTATAGACAGTAGACATGCCTCCTCCTCCTCCTCCTCCCCTATAGACAGTAGACATGCCTCCTCCTACTCCTCCCCTATAGACAGTAGACATGCCTCCTCCTCCTCCTACCCTATAGACAGTAGACATGCCTCCTCCTCCTCCTCCTACCCTATAGACAGTAGACATGCCTCCTCCTCCTCCTCCTACCCTATAGACAGTAGACATGCCTCCTCCTCCTCCTCCTACCCTATAGACAGTAGACATGCCTCCTCCTCTCCTACCCTATAGACAGTAGACATGCCTCCTCCTCCTCCTCCTCCTACCCTATAGACAGTAGACATGCCTCCTCCTCCTCCTCCTCCTACCCTATAGACAGTAGACATGCCTCCTCCTCCTCCTCCTCCCCTATAGACAGTAGACATGCCTCCTCCTCCTCCTCCTACCCTATAGACAGTAGACATGCCTCCTCCTCCTCCTACCCTATAGACAGTAGACATGCCTCCTCCTCCTCCTACCCTATAGACAGTAGACATGCCTCCTCCTCCTCCTACCCTATAGACAGTAGACACGCCTCCTCCTCCTTCTACCCTATAGACAGTAGACACGCCTCCTCCCTCTCCTACCCTATAGACAGTAGACACGCCTCCTCCTCCTCCTACCCTATAGACAGTAGACATGTCTCCTCCTCCTCCTACCCTATAGACAGTAGACACGCCTCCTTCTCCTCCCCTATAGACAGTAGACATGCCTCCTCCTCCTCCTACCCTATAGACAGTAGACACGCCTCCTCCTCCTACCCTATAGACGGTAGACATGCCTCCTCCTCCTCCTACCCTATAGACAGTAGACATGCCTCCTCCTCCTCCTACCCTATAGACAGTAGACATGCCTCCTCCTACCCTATAGACAGTAGACACGCCTCCTCCTCCTCCTACCCTATAGACAGTAGACATGCCTCCTCCTCCTCCTCTTCCTCCTACCCTATAGACAGTAGACACGCCTCCTCCTCCTCCTACCCTATAGACAGTAGACACGCCTCCTCCTCCTACCCTATAGACAGTAGACATGCCTCATCCTCCTCCTACCCTATAGACAGTAGACATGCCTCCTCCTCCTCCTACCCTATAGACAGTAGACATGCCTCATCCTCCCCTATAGACAGTAGACATGCCTCCTCCGCCTCCTCCTCCTCCTACCCTATAGACAGTAGACATGCCTCCTCCTCCTCCTCCTCCTCCCCTATAGACAGTAGACATGCCTCCTCCTCCTCCTCCTCCTCCCCTATAGACAGTAGACATGCCTCCTCCTCCTCCTCCTCCTCCTCCCCTATAGACAGTAGACATGCCTCCTCCTCCTAGCTCCTCAACCTAATGAAAGTCTCATTTTGCGGCCTTAAATGAAAATATAAATTGGGGATAGTTTTTCCACATTGATCAGTATAAAATATGTCTAGATTTTCACTGGGCGCCATACATCTCATTCAGACTGAATATCTCCTCTCTCTTTTCCTCCAGGGTGGCTTCTCCCGTGGGGACCAGCATGCTCTGCTCTCTGTCTCGCTACAGCCGTTACATCTCCGTCCTGGACGCCGACCGGAAGACCCTCCGTTGCCCCGGCTACCGCGGAACCCTCCTGTCCAACATGGCGGACCGCCGTACCCGGCTCCGGCGAGGATCCACCTACTTCTTACATCTCCAGAACGTGCTCAGTAGACTGGCCGCCCGGGCTTTCCACCTTAGCTTTACACATCACCTCCATCTTCCCATCAGCCACCGCCGGGAGCAGAGACAGGAAGTAGAGGAGAGGACGCGGGGCTTCCTGAGGGATCAGCTCGGGCTCGGCGAAGACGACTGTTCCGTCCTGATGTACCTGAGTCAGCTGATCACCCGGCACTACCTGGAGACGGACAACATACTAGACCCGACCACTGGGGGTGCTGTAACCCCAGAGACGGGCCTAGACCCGACCACTGGGGGTGCTGTAACCCCAGAGACGGGCCTAGACCCGACCACTGGGGGTGCTGTAACCCCAGAGACTGGCCTAGACCCGACCACTGGGGGTGCTGTAACCCCAGAGACGGGCCTAGACCCGACCACTGGGGGCGCTGTAACCCCAGAGACGGGCCTAGACCCGACCACTGGGGGCGCTGTAACCCCAGAGACGGGCCTAGACCCGACCACTGGGGGCGCTGTAACCCCAGAGACGGGCGTCGACCCCACCACTGGGGGTGCTGTAACCCCAGAGACGGGCCTAGACCCGACCACTGGGGGCGCTATAACCCCAGAGCAGAACCTAGACCCGACCACTGGGGGTGCTGCCAGGAAGAGAGCTCCACCCAGCTTCACTTTCTCCTATACAAGATCTGATCTGAAACACTGACCGAGGATCGAATCTCTGAGAGCCCTCGAGTCTTCTCTCCTCACCTCCTCAAAACAGCACTGGAGACAGATGGGAGATTTCGCTCTAGGTTGGAGACCGTCTCCTAGGTAATCGGGAGAGACTGAGGAGGGAGCGAGGGGGTTTTAGTGAATGTAATGCTGTCCATCCGTCCGTCCTCCTTCTAATGAATGTCCGAATCCAGGGGGGGACGGGAACCTGGACACTGATTTTTGATTGATTGATTGACAAGTCCACTATGAACCGTCCTTCTGATCTGAGCGAGAAGTGTGTGTGTGTGTGTGTAACGTTAATATGATGCATGTTCCGTGTGTGTTCGTGCCGGTCCGTGTCCCCGTGATGTTGCATGTTGTCCACAGAACCACAGTACTACTATTACTACTATAGTTTGTTGGGAACGTTGTAAAGGACCAGATTGGTGCCCGTTCAACGAATCTAATTTATTAATGAAAAGAGGGACATTCGTCAAATCAGTCATGCTTTATGTGTCGTAACAGGACCCACCGATGTGTTTTACTTAAGTCCGATTTTTGGATTATATTTCACTGTTTTTTTCCCTGCATAACATGTAGAAGTTGTCTCTTTTTTTTTCTTGAAGAGGGTGGCTGCTAAATGCTAACTCCCTGCTAAATGCTAACTCCCTGCTAAATGCTAACTCCCTGCTGAATGCTAACTCCCTGCTGAATGCTAACGCCCTGCTGAATGCTAACGCCCTGCTAAATGCTAACTCCCTGCTAAATGCTAACTCCCTGCTAAATGCTAACTCCCTGCTAAATGCTAAATGCTAAATGCTAACTCCTTGCTGAATGCTAACTCCCTGCTGAATGCTAACTCCCTGCTAAATGCTAACTCCCTGCTAGATGCTAACTCCCTGCTAAATGCTAACTCCCTGCTAAATGCTAACTCCCTGCTAAATGCTAACTCCCTGCTAGATGCTAACTCCCTGCTAAATGCTAACTCCCTGCTAAATGCTAACTCCTTGCTAAATGCTAACTCCCTGCTAAATGCTAACTCCCGTTTTCGTATAAGCTGGTTAGCCTTAGCTAGCGTACAGAAATCGTTGATTTAGGTGACGATGACATGAGTTGATAACATCCAATACAATCATTATACTCCGATTTTTTTTTTTTACCTCCAACATAGTGTGAAATAGACAATAGACTAATTTAGCTGAGGGACAACGAGGAAGCTTTGGGGATTCCCCCCCGCCCCCCGACGCGTTTCCATGGCAAGGGAGTTCCTTTGTTTGTTTTTTTTTGGTCGAGTTCGATTTAGCTCCTTTACCGTCGCTATACCAACGACGTGTATATAAACCCTAGACTGCTGCTGCTGCTGCTGTTTACTGGACATTTATAGGCTTTAAGCCACCGGTCGGCCATTTTGACAGTCCTCCATAGGATTGAATGGAAGTTTACAGCATTACAATTAACGGTTTCAAGGACAACATTACATGTATTTAAGTATTTGTTGTTGTTTGTAGTGGGGGACAGTAACATTAGTATTTTTAAAGGGGTTGGGGGGGGGGGGGGGCGCTAAAAAAATATTTTAGTTTAGCTCACATATGTAAAATTATACATTACGGTGTCTTAATGGAATAAACATGTCAGAAATTAATGTAATGACATTTAGTAAATGGATTTCTATATCGTCCAACATATTATTTACAATGGAGGAGAGCCAAAATGGCTGCACGTTGGCTTCAATACAACACCCCCCCTGTCAGCCATCCAGGGTTTATACACATCATTAAGGAGAGCCAAAATGGCTGCACGGTGGCTTCAATACAGCACCCCTCCTGTCAGCCATCCAGGGTTTATACACATCATTAAGGAGAGCCAAAATGGCTGCAATACAACACCCCCCCTGTCAGCCATCCAGGGTTTATACACATCATTAAGGAGAGCCAAAATGGCTGCAATACAGCCCCCCCCCCTGTCAGCCATCCAGGGTTTATACACATCATTAAGGAGAGCCAAAATGGCTGCACGGTGGCTTCAATACAGCACCCCCCTGTCAGCCATCCAGGGTTTATACACATCATTAAGGAGAGCCAAAATGGCTGCAATACAGCCCCCCCCCCCTGTCAGCCATCCAGGGTTTATACACATCATTAAGGAGAGCCAAAATGGCTGCACGGTGGCTTCAATACAGCACCCCTCCTGTCAGCCATCCAGGGTTTATACACATCATTAAGGAGAGCCAAAATGGCTGCAATACAACACCCCCCCTGTCAGCCATCCAGGGTTTATACACATCATTAAGGAGAGACAAAATGGCTGCAAGGTGGCTTCAATACCATCAACAAAACACCAAATGATGGAATTTCCTCGTGGAAGAATGGCGTCTCATCCCTCCGATAGACTTCCCAGACACTTGTAGAATCGATGTCAAGGTGTATTAAAGCTGTTCTGGTTGGTGGAGGACCCGACGTCCTATTAAAACACTGTTGGAGTTTCCTTTATTCTGGCAGTTACCTGGTGGTTGGTGGAGGACCTGGAGTTTCCTTTATTCTGCCAGTTACCTGGTGGAGGACCCGACGTCCTATTAAAACACTGTTGGAGTTTCCTTTATTCTGCCAGTTACCTGGTGGAGGACCCGACCTCCTATTAAAACACTATGTTGGAGTTTCCTTTATTCTGCCAGTTACCTGGTGGTTGGTGGAGGACCCGACGTCCTATTAAAACACTATGTTGGCGTTTCCTTTATTCTGGCAGTTACCTTGTGGTTGGTGGACCCGACGTCCTATTAAAACACTATGTTGGAGTTTCCTTTATTCTGGCAGTTACATGGTGGTTGGTGGAGGACCTGGAGTTTCCTTTATTCTGCCAGTTACCGGGTGGACGACCCGACGTCCTATTAAAACACTGTTGGAGTTTCCTTTATTCTCCCAGTTACTTGGTGGTTGGTGGAGGACCTGGAGTTTTCTTTATTCTGCCAGTTACCTGGTGGACGACCCGACCTATTAAAACACTGTTGGAGTTTCCTTTATTCTGCCAGTTACCTGGTGGACGACCCGACCTCCTATTAAAACACTGTTGGAGTTTCCTTTATTCTGGCAGTTACCTGGTGGACGACCCGACCTCCTATTAAAACACTGTTGGAGTTTCCTTTATTCTGCCAGTTACCTGGTGGACGACCAGACCTCCTATTAAAACACTGTTGGAGTTTCCTTTATTCTGGCAGTTACCTGGTGGTTGGTGGAGGACCTGGAGTTTCCTTTATTCTGCCAGTTACCTGGTGGACGACCCGACCTCCTATTAAAACACTGTTGGAGTTTCCTTTATTCTGCCAGTTACCTCCTATTAAAACACTTTATGTTGCTGTTTCCTTCACAAGGTTCATTTCCATCTTACTGTTTGTTGAAAGGTCAAGATGTTTGGATGTGTATTTTATTCTTCTGATTGTTACAGATTGGCTAAATGCAGACAAAATGCAACCCAAAACAGTCTTACCACAGTGTGCTTATTGTGTGTGTGTGTGTGTGTGTGTGTGTGTGCGTGTGCTTATTGTGTGTGTGTGTGTGTTGCGTCAGGTCTGCTTTCACCTAGTTATGTATAGCTGTTGTGTTTCAATGTCAAAGTATTATTCAGGTCCTGAGGGCCAAAACATTTCTGCTTTCTCTTCCTACCTGATGTCCCCAGGTCTGAATGAGTCTCTCTACCTGATGTCCCCAGGTCTGAATGAGTCTCTCTACCTGATGTCCCCAGGTCTGAATGAGTCTCTCTACCTGATGTCCCCAGGTCTGAATGAGTCTCTCTACCTGATGTCCCCAGGTCTGAATGAGTCTCTCTACCTGATGTCCCAAGGTCTGAATGAGTCTCTCTACCTGATGTCCCCAGGTCTGAATGAGTCTCTCTACCTGATGTCCCCAGGTCTGAATGAGTCTCTCTACCTGATGTCCCCAGGTCTGAATGAGTCTCTCTACCTGATGTCCCCAGGTCTGAATGAGTCTCAGGTCTGAATGAGTCTCTCTACCTGATGTCCCCAGGTCTGAATGAGTCTCTCTACCTGATGTCCCCAGGTCTGAATGAGTCTCTCTACCTGATGTCCCCAGGTCTGAATGAGTCTCTCTACCTGATGTCCCCAGGTCTGAATTAGTCTCTCTACCTGATGTCCCCAGGTCTGAATGAGTCTCAGGTCTGAATGAGTCTCTCTACCTGATGTCCCCAGGTCTGAATGAGTCTCTCTACCTGATGTCCCCAGGTCTGAATGAGTCTCAGGTCTGAATGAGTCTCTCTACCTGATGTCCCCAGGTCTGAATGAGTCTCTCTACCTGATGTCCCCAGGTCTGAATGAGTCTCTCTACCTGATGTCCCCAGGTCTGAATGAGTCTCTCTACCTGATGTCCCCAGGTCTGAACGAGTCTCTCTACCTGATGTCCCCAGGTCTGAACGAGTCTCTCTACCTGATGTCCCCAGGTCTGAACGAGTCTCTCTACCTGATGTCCCCAGGTCTGAACGAGTCTCTCTACCTGATGTCCCCAGGTCTGAATGAGTCTACCTGATGTCCCCAGGTCTGAATGAGTCTCTCTACCTGATGTCCCCAGGTCTGAATGAGTCTCTCTACCTGATGTCCCCAGGTCTGAATGAGTCTCTCTACCTGATGTCCCCAGGTCTGAATGAGTCTCTCTACCTGATGTCCCCAGGTCTGAATGAGTCTCTCTACCTGATGTCCCCAGGTCTGAATGAGTCTCAACCTGTTGTCCCCAGATCTGAACGAGTCTCGGGTCTGAACGAGTCTCGGATTAGAGGTAGAGGATGAGAACCAGTAGTGTTTCGTCCCTCCAGGACCAGAAAGAAATAGCCCTTGGCTAGATTCAATCTGATCCGCAGAAGATCCGGGTTATAGTTCACCTTTAAAAAAAAACCAAAAAGGTAATTTAGGATTGAGCCTACTGTTAACGTGGAAACTTTACCTTTTAATAAGGTGCACAGCCGAAAAGAGGAGATCGGATTTGAATCTAGGATCAGCTTCCTCCCTCCCTCCAGTCCTAACGAGGGGTGAGAGATAGATATATATATGGGTCCCGTGTGGCTCCGCTGGTAGAGCATGGGTGTTTGCAACGCCAGGGTTGTGGGTTCGATTCCCACGGGGGACCAATACGTGGGGGGGGGGGGGAATGTCTGAAATGTATGCATTCACTACTGTAAGTCGCTCTGGATAAGAGCGTCTGCTAAAATAACTAAAATGTAAATGTTAATAACTGATCTAGAATCAGTTTCCTCCCTCCAGTCCTAACAGGTCACCATTAGAGAGGTGATATATATAACTGATCTAGGATCAGTCCTAACAGGTCACCATTAGAGAGGTGATATATATATATATATATATATGACTGATCTAGGATCAGTCCTAACGGGTCACCATTAGAGAGGTGATATATATAACTGATCTAGGACCAGTGTTGAACAGGTCACCATTAGAGAGGTGATATATATATATATATATATAACTGATCTAGGACCAGTGTTAAACAGAGCTGAATGTCTGTCTGGTTCATACCATTTATGATGCTGATGTATTGTTATTATAATGACATTAAATTATTGAATGTTTCTGTCGATTTGTAAAGTGGTTGGGTGTTGTTACTGAGATGGTTCCAACCTGGACGATGATGATCAGTATTAAAGATAAAACGCAGCCGGTTCCTCTCAACGGTCGGATAAAACGCAGCCGGTTCCTCTAAACGGTCGGATAAAACGCAGCCGGTTCCTCTAACCGGTCGGATAAAACGCAGCCGGTTCCTCTAAACGGTCGGATAAAACGCAGCCGGTTCCTCTAAACGGTCGGATAAAACGCAGCCGGTTCCTCTAAACGGTCGGATAAAACGCAGCCGGTTCCTCTAAACGGTCGGATAAAAGGCAGCCGGTTCCTCTAAACGGTCGGATAAAACGCAGCCGGTTCCTCTCCGGTCGGATAAAACGCAGCCGGTTCCTCTAAACGGTCGGATAAAACGCAGCCGGTTCCTCTCCGGTCGGATAAAACGCAGCCGGTTCCTCTAAACGGTCGGATAAAACGCAGCCGGTTCCTCTAAACGGTCGGATAAAACGCAGCCGGTTCCTCTAAACGGTCGGATAAAACGCAGCCGGTTCCTCTAAACGGTCGGATAAAACGCAGCCGGTTCCTCTCCGGTCGGATAAAACGCAGCCGGTTCCTCTCCGGTCGGATAAAACGCAGCCGGTTCCTCTAAACGGTCGGATAAAACGCAGCCGGTTCCTCTAAACGGTCGGATAAAACGCAGCCGGTTCCTCTAAACGGTCGGATAAAACGCAGCCGGTTCCTCTAAACGGTCGGATAAAACGCAGCCGGTTCCTCTAAACGGTCGGATAAAACGCAGCCGGTTCCTCTCCGGTCGGATAAAACGCAGCCGGTTCCTCTAAACGGTCGGATAAAACGCAGCCGGTTCCTCTAAACGGTCGGATAAAATGCAGCCGGTTCCTCTCCGGTCGGATAAAACGCAGCCGGTTCCTCTCCGGTCGGATAAAACGCAGCCGGTTCCTCTAAACGGTCGGATAAAACGCAGCCGGTTCCTCTAAACGGTCGGATAAAACGCAGCCGGTTCCTCTAAACGGTCGGATAAAACGCAGCCGGTTCCTCTAAACGGTCGGATAAAACGCAGCCGGTTCCTCTCCGGTCGGATAAAACGCAGCCGGTTCCTCTAAACGGTCGGATAAAATGCAGCCGGTTCCTCTCCGGTCGGATAAAACGCAGCCGGTTCCTCTCCGGTCGGATAAAACGCAGCCGGTTCCTCTCCGGTCGGATAAAACGCAGCCGGTTCCTCTCCGGTCGGATAAAACGCAGCCGGTTCCTCTAAACGGTCGAATAAAACGCAGCCGGTCTCTCTAAACGGTCGGATAAAACACAGCCGGTCCCTCTAAACGGTCGGATAAAACACAGCCGGTTCCTCTCCGGTCGGATAAAACGCAGCCGGTTCCTCTAAACGGTCGGATAAAACGCAGCCGGTTCCTCTAAACGGTCGGATAAAACGCAGCCGGTTCCTCTAAACGGTCGGATAAAACGCAGCCGGTTCCTCTAAACGGTCGGATAAAACGCAGCCGGTTCCTCTAAACGGCTGTGTAACTGACTAGGTATCTTTCTCTTTCAAATGTGTATATCTGGAACCAAATCCTAATGGCCGACGGGCTCTATATTTACCCACAATGCATCCTCTAAATCACACCCATTGATTCACACATGCCGTCTACAGTGTCGTTCATCTTCTGAAGAACAAGAGAGACAGTAGAGACTGAGGTGTGTTCCACATATTAGAGTTTTATTTGTCTTGGGTTTCGTTACATCAAACCGTTAAGGCAGAGGACAAACCGGTCAGTCAAACCGTTAAGGCAGAGGACAAACCGGTCAGTCAAACCGTTAAGGCAGAGAGGACAAACCGGTCAGTCAAACCGTTAAGGCAGAGGACAAACCGGTCAGTCAAACCGTTAAGGCAGAGGACAAACCGGTCAGTCAAACCGTTAAGGCAGAGGACAAACCGGTCAGTCAAACCGTTAAGGCAGAGGACAAACCGGTCAGTCAAACCGTTAAGGCAGAGGACAAACCGGTCAGTCAAACCGTTAAGACAGAGAAGGGAAACAGTCAGTCAAACCGTTAAGGCAGAGGACAAACCGGTCAGTCAAACCGTTAAGACAGAGAAGGGAAACAGTCAGTCAAACCGTTAAGGCAGAGGACAAACCGGTCAGTCAAACCGTTAAGACAGAGGACAAACCGGTCAGTCAAACCGTTAAGGCAGAGAAGGGAAACAGTCAGTCAAACCGTTAAGGCAGAGGACAAACCGGTCAGTCAAACCGTTAAGGCAGAGAAGGGAAACAGTCAGTCAAACCGTTAAGGCAGAGAGGACAAACCGGTCAGTCAAACCGTTAAGGCAGAGGACAAACCGGTCAGTCAAACCGTTAAGGCAGAGGACAAACCGGTCAGTCAAACCGTTAAGGCAGAGGACAAACCGGTCAGTCAAACCGTTAAGGCAGAGGACAAACCGGTCAGTCAAACCGTTAAGGCAGAGGACAAACCGGTCAGTCAAACCGTTAAGGCAGAGGACAAACCGGTCAGTCAAACCGTTAAGACAGAGAAGGGAAACAGTCAGTCAAACCGTTAAGGCAGAGGACAAACCGGTCAGTCAAACCGTTAAGACAGAGAAGGGAAACAGTCAGTCAACCGTTAAGGCAGAGACAAACCGGTCAGTCAAACCGTTAAGGCAGAGAAGGGAAACAGTCAGTTTTGCAGGTCAGCGGTCAAGTTTTCAAGATAAAGGATGATGATGTGGTAGATTGACATCTCTTCTTGAATTTCCTTCATCTTGACAAGCCGACCTGCGACACATTCTGGGATTGTAACAACAGTGGACTCACGGAAAAAAAAATCAGAATAGTTTGAGTTGGGTTTTTTTTTTTGTTCTTCCCTACAAAACGTTGAGAAAAGGAGATGGGAAGTTTATTCAACAGGGTGCAACAGCAGAGGGGGAAAAAGGCAATCCAGCAGTGAGAACCATCGGACCCCGGTCTTCTAAAGTTCCTCCAGACCAGGCATGGGGAACCTCCCCGCGAAAGCTTCCACCTCGCCCCTCAGCTCTGCTACCCGTTCCTGGTGCTTCGCCTCCCCTGCAAGGGCCTCCTTAAACTCCTTCAGGGTGACCTTGGGCTGCAGAGATGCCTGGACGTCCAGGGTTATCTGGATACCTGTAGGGAGAACGAGGGGTTGAGAGGTCAGGGGTTAGAGGTGGCCTTGGGCTGCAGAGAGGCCTGGACGTCCAGGGGTAATCTGGATAACCTGTAGGGAGAACGAGGGGTTGAGAGGTCAGGGGTTAGAGGTGGCCTTGGGCTGCAGAGAGGCCTGGACGTCCAGGGTAATCTGGATACCTGTAGGGAGAACGAGGGGTTGAGAGGTCAGGGGTTAGAGGTGGCCTTGGGCTGCAGAGAGGCCTGGACGTCCAGGGTTATCTGGATAACCTGTAGGGAGAACGAGGGGTTGAGAGGTCAGGGGTTAGAGGTGGCCTTGGGCTGCAGAGAGGCCTGGACGTCCAGGGGTAATCTGGATAACCTGTAGGGAGAACGAGGGGTTGAGAGGTCAGGGGTTAGAGGTGGCCTTGGGCTGCAGAGAGGCCTGGACGTAATCTGGATACCTGTAGGGAGAACGAGGGGTTGAGAGGTCAGGGGTTAGAGGTGGCCTTGGGCTGCAGAGAGGTAATCTGGATACCTGTAGGGAGAACGAGGGGTTGAGAGGTCAGGGGTTAGAGGTGGCCTTGGGCTGCAGAGAGGCCTGGACGTCCAGGGTAATCTGGATAACCTGTAGGGAGAACGAGGGGTTGAGAGGTCAGGGGTTAGAGGTGGCCTTGGGCTGCAGAGAGGCCTGGACGTCCAGGGTAATCTGGATAACCTGTAGGGAGAACGAGGGGTTGAGAGGTCAGGGGTTAGAGGTGGCCTTGGGCTGCAGAGAGGCCTGGACGTCCAGGGGTAATCTGGATAACCTGTAGGGAGAACGAGGGGTTGAGAGGTCAGGGGTTAGAGGTGGCCTTGGGCTGCAGAGAGGCCTGGACGTCCAGGGTAATCTGGATACCTGTAGGGAGAACGAGGGGTTGAGAGGTCAGGGGTTAGAGGTGGCCTTGGGCTGCAGAGAGGCCTGGACGTCCAGGGTTATCTGGATAACCTGTAGGGAGAACGAGGGGTTGAGAGGTCAGGGGTTAGAGGTGGCCTTGGGCTGCAGAGAGGCCTGGACGTCCAGGGGTAATCTGGATAACCTGTAGGGAGAACGAGGGGTTGAGAGGTCAGGGGTTAGAGGTGGCCTTGGGCTGCAGAGATGCCTGGACGTCCAGGGTAATCTGGATACCTGTAGGGAGAACGAGGGGTTGAGAGGTCAGGGGTTAGAGGTGGCCTTGGGCTGCAGAGAGGTCTGGACGTCCAGGGGTAATCTGGATAACCTGTAGGGAGAACGAGGGGTTGAGAGGTCAGGGGTTAGAGGTGGCCTTGGGCTGCAGAGAGGCCTGGACGTCCAGGGGTAATCTGGATACCTGTAGGGAGAACGAGGGGTTGAGAGGTCAGGGGTTAGAGGTGGCCTTGGGCTGCAGAGAGGCCTGGACGTCCAGGGTAATCTGGATAACCTGTAGGGAGAACGAGGGGTTGAGAGGTCAGGGGTTAGAGGTGGCCTTGGGCTGCAGAGAGGCCTGGACGTCCAGGGTAATCTGGATACCTGTAGGGAGAACGAGGGGTTGAGAGGTCAGGGGTTAGAGGTGGCCTTGGGCTGCAGAGAGGCCTGGACGTACAGGGTAATCTGGATAACCTGTAGGGAGAACGAGGGGTTGAGAGGTCAGGGGTTAGAGGTGGCCTTGGGCTGCAGAGAGGCCTGGACGTCCAGGGTAATCTGGATACCTGTAGGGAGAACGAGGGGTTGAGAGGTCAGGGGTTAGAGGTGGCCTTGGGCTGCAGAGAGGCCTGGACGTCCAGGGTTATCTGGATAACCTGTAGGGAGAACGAGGGGTTGAGAGGTCAGGGGTTAGAGGTGGCCTTGGGCTGCAGAGAGGCCTGGACGTCCAGGGGTAATCTGGATAACCTGTAGGGAGAACGAGGGGTTGAGAGGTCAGGGGTTAGAGGTGGCCTTGGGCTGCAGAGATGCCTGGACGTCCAGGGTAATCTGGATACCTGTAGGGAGAACGAGGGGTTGAGAGGTCAGGGGTTAGAGGTGGCCTTGGGCTGCAGAGAGGTCTGGACGTCCAGGGGTAATCTGGATAACCTGTAGGGAGAACGAGGGGTTGAGAGGTCAGGGGTTAGAGGTGGCCTTGGGCTGCAGAGAGGCCTGGACGTCCAGGGGTAATCTGGATACCTGTAGGGAGAACGAGGGGTTGAGAGGTCAGGGGTTAGAGGTGGCCTTGGGCTGCAGAGAGGCCTGGACGTCCAGGGTAATCTGGATAACCTGTAGGGAGAACGAGGGGTTGAGAGGTCAGGGGTTAGAGGTGGCCTTGGGCTGCAGAGAGGCCTGGACGTCCAGGGTAATCTGGATACCTGTAGGGAGAACGAGGGGTTGAGAGGTCAGGGGTTAGAGGTGGCCTTGGGCTGCAGAGAGGCCTGGACGTACAGGGTAATCTGGATAACCTGTAGGGAGAACGAGGGGTTGAGAGGTCAGGGGTTAGAGGTGGCCTTGGGCTGCAGAGAGGCCTGGACGTCCAGGGTAATCTGGATAACCTGTAGGGAGAACGAGGGGTTGAGAGGTCAGGGGTTAGAGGTGGCCTTGGGCTGCAGAGATGCCTGGACGTCCAGGGTTATCTGGATACCTGTAGGGAGAACGAGGGGTTGAGAGGTCAGGGGTTAGAGGTGGCCTTGGGCTGCAGAGAGGCCTGGACGTCCAGGGTAATCTGGATACCTGTAGGGAGAACGAGGGGTTGAGAGGTCAGGGGTTAGAGGTGGCCTTGGGCTGCAGAGATGCCTGAACGTCCAGGGTAATCTGGATAACCTGTAGGGAGAACGAGGGGTTGAGAGGTCAGGGGTTAGAGGTGGCCTTGGGCTGCAGAGAGGCCTGAACGTCCAGGGTAATCTGGATAACCTGTAGGGAGAACGAGGGGTTGAGAGGTCAGGGGTTAGAGGTGACCTTGGGCTGCAGAGATGCCTGGACGTCCAGGGTTATCTGGATACCTGTAGGGAGAACGAGGGGTTGAGAGGTCAGGGGTTAGAGGTGACCTTGGGCTGCAGAGAGGCCTGGACGTCCAGGGTAATCTGGATAACCTGTAGGGAGAACGAGGGGTTGAGAGGTCAGGGGTTAGAGGTGGCCTTGGGCTGCAGAGAGGCCTGGACGTCCAGGGTAATCTGGATAACCTGTAGGGAGAACGAGGGGTTGAGAGGTCAGGGGTTAGAGGTGGCCTTGGGCTGCAGAGAGGCCTGGACGTAATCTGGATACCTGTAGGGAGAACGAGGGGTTGAGAGGTCAGGGGTTAGAGGTGGCCTTGGGCTGCAGAGAGGTAATCTGGATACCTGTAGGGAGAACGAGGGGTTGAGAGGTCAGGGGTTAGAGGTGGCCTTGGGCTGCAGAGAGGCCTGGACGTCCAGGGTAATCTGGATAACCTGTAGGGAGAACGAGGGGTTGAGAGGTCAGGGGTTAGAGGTGGCCTTGGGCTGCAGAGAGGCCTGGACGTCCAGGGTAATCTGGATAACCTGTAGGGAGAACGAGGGGTTGAGAGGTCAGGGGTTAGAGGTGGCCTTGGGCTGCAGAGATGCCTGAACGTCCAGGGGTAATCTGGATAACCTGTAGGGAGAACGAGGGGTTGAGAGGTCAGGGGTTAGAGGTGGCCTTGGGCTGCTAGCTGGACATCTAGGGTCAGCACTATGTCTATAGACACAGAGGTCAGGGGTTAGAGGTGGCCTTGGGCTGCTAGCTGGACATCTAGGGTCATCACTATGTCTATAGACACAGAGGTCGGGGGTTAAAGGTCAGGGGTTAGAGGGGCCTTGGTCTGCTAGCTGGACATCTAGGATCAGTACTATGTCTATAGACACAGAGGTCGGGGGTTAAAGGTCAGGGGTTAGAGGTGGCCTTGGTCTGCTAGCTGGACATCTAGGGTCAGTACTATGTCTATAGACACAGAGGTCAGGGGTTAGAGGTCAGGGGTTAAAGGGGCCTTGGTCTGCTAGCTGGACATCTAGGGTCAGCACTATGTCTATAGACACAGAGGTCAGGGGTTAAAGGTCAGGGGTTGTCTGCTAGCTGGACATCTAGGATCAGTACTATGTCTATAGACACAGAGGTCAGGGGTTAGAGGTCAGGGGTTAAAGGGGCCTTGGTCTGCTAGCTGGACATCTAGGGTCAGCACTATGTCTATAGACACAGAGGTCAGGGGTTAAAGGTCAGGGGTTGTCTGCTAGCTGGACATCTAGGATCAGTACTATGTCTATAGACACAGAGGTCAGGGGTTAGAGGTCAGGGGTTAAAGGGGCCTTGGTCTGCTAGCTGGACATCTAGGATCAGTACTATGTCTATAGACACAGAGGTCAGGGGTTAAAGGTCACCTCTGTGGATGAACTCTGCGACCTTCCTGAAGTCGTCCTCAACCATTCCCCTGGAGGTCAGAGCAGGAGAGCCGAACCTCAGACCGCTGGGACGCAATGCACTCTTATCACCTACACACACACACACACACACACACACACACACACACACACATACACACACACACACACACACACACACACACACACACACACACAGGGTCAGTTCCTACACACACACACACATATAGACCACTGGGACACAGAGCACTCTTATCACCTACACACACACACACACACACACAGGGTCAGTTCCTACACACACACATATAGACCACTGGGACACAGAGCACTCTTATCACCTACACACACACACACACACACACACACACACACACACACACACACACACACACACACACACACAGGGTCAGTTCCTACACACACACATATAGACCACTGGGACACAGAGCACTCTTATCACCTACACACACACACACACACACACACACACACACACACAGGGTCAGTTCCTACACACACACACATATAGACCACTGGGACACAGAGCACTCTCATCACCTACACACACACACACACACATACACACACACACACACACAGGGTCAGTTCCTACACACACACACATATAGACCACTGGGACACAGAGCACTCTTATCACCTACACACACACACACACACACACACACACACACACACACACACCACACACACACACACACAGGGTCAGTTCCTACACACACACACACACACATATAGACCACTGGGACACAGAGCACTCTTATCACCTACACACACACACACAGGGTCAGTTCCTACACACACACATATAGACCACTGGGACACAGAGCACTCTCATCACCTACACACACACACACACACATACACACACACACACACACACACACATATAGACCACTGGGACACAGAGCACTCTCATCACCTACACACACACACACACACACACACACACACACACACACACACACACACACACACACACACACACACAGGGTCAGTTCCTACACACACACATATAGACCACTGGGACACAGAGCACTCTTATCACCTACACACACACACACACACACACACAGGGTCAGTTCCTACACACACACATATAGACCACTGGGACACAGAGCACTCTCATCACCTACACACACACACACACACATACACACACACACACACACAGGGTCAGTTCCTACACACACACACATATAGACCACTGGGACACAGAGCACTCTTATCACCTACACACACACACACACACACACACACACACACACACACACAGGGTCAGTTCCTACACACACACACACACACATATAGACCACTGGGACACAGAGCACTCTTATCACCTACACACACACACACAGGGTCAGTTCCTACACACACACATATAGACCACTGGGACACAGAGCACTCTCATCACCTACACACACACACACACACATATAGACCACTGGGACACAGAGCACTCTCATCACCTACACACACACACACACACACACACACACACACACACACACACACACACACACAGGGTCAGTTCCTACACACACACATATAGACCACTGGGACACAGAGCACTCTCATCACCTACACACACACACACACATATAGACCACTGGGATACAGAGCACTCATCACCTACAGAGGACAGTGTCTGTTACTTACCTGGGCAGGTGTTCTTGTTGCAGGCGATGGCAGCAGCTTCTAGAACCTTCTCAGCTCGTCCTCCGTCCGTCCCGCTGGGCCTCAGGTCCAGTAAGATCAGATGGTTATCAGAACCCCCTGGACAACATAAACACAACCATACCACAACATTAACACAACCATACCACAACATTAACACAACCATACCACAACATTAACACAACCATACCGCAACATTAACACAACCATACCACAACATAAACACAACCATACCACAACATTAACACAACCATACCACAACATAAACACAACCATATAGCAACCAGGGATGTGACAAATTGACCATTTTTCTTAATGTTTAAAAACAACAGCATTGGCACCTGTACTACCGTTACTGTACCTAAATTCTGCCAGCAGTGGTTTGGGCCTCACAGTGCGTTTGGGCGTCGCGGTGCGTTTGGGCGTCGCGGCGCGTCCCCTTTTCAGACGGTGAAGCATTGGCACCTGTACTACCGTTACTGTACCTAAATTCTGCCAGCAGTGGTTTGGGCCTCACAGTGCGTTTGGGCGTCGCGGTGCGTTTGGGCGTCGCGGCGCGTCCCCTTTTCAGACGGTGAAGCATTGGCACCTGTACTACCGTTACTGTACCTAAATTCTGCCAGCAGTGGTTTGGGCCTCACAGTGCGTTTGGGCGTCGCGGTGCGTTTGGGCGTCGCGGTGCGTCCCCTTTTCAGACGGTGAAGCATTGGCACCTGTACTACCGTTACTGTACCTAAATTCCACCTCGTAATGTTGGCATCTCCTTCTCATTTAACATCTCAAAGTGTTACCATACAGGACTTTGCTGCTGTCGCCATTTGTCCAACTGTTTAACAACGATGACGTAGTTGTGAAGAGTCTACTCCAAAACAATCGATTCCTCGGCTCCTTGCACGTCGACTCCAATTTCTGAGTGTCAAGATTCAATTCTCGCCCGGGATATCGACATCTTAAGATTCAGTATTTTTTGGAACGGTGAGAGACTGATTAGTTACCGTACTTCCGAGAACAAACACTCACATCTTTCATAGCGAGGAGAGAGGGGTATCTTAAACCCCCCCTCAGATTTAGGAAGCTTAAAACCCCCCCCTCAGATTTAGGAAGCTTAAACCCCCCCCTCCCCTCAGATTTAGGAAGCTTAAACCCCCCCCTCCCCTCAGATTTAGGAAGCTTAAACCCCCCCCTCCCCTCAGATTTAGGAAGCTTAAACCCCCCCCTCCCCTCAGATTTAGGAAGCTTAAACCCCCCCCCTCCCCTCAGATTTAGGAAGCTTAAACCCCCCCCCTCCCCTCAGATTTAGGAAGCTTAAAACCCCCCCCCTCCCCTCAGATTTAGGAAGCTTAAACCCCCCCTCCCCTCAGATTTAGGAAGCTTAAAACCCCCCCTCAGATTTAGGAAGCTTAAAACCCCCCCTCAAATTTAGGAAGCTTAAACCCCCCCCCCCCCCCCCTCAGATTTAGGAAGCTTAAACCCCCCCCCCCCCCCCCCCTCAGATCTAGGAAGCTTAAAACATCCCCCCTCAGATTTAAACGGTTCCCATTTATTCTATGAGTTTATCTGCCCATATGAAGTCATTATGGCACGACTATACTTTTTAAAGAAATGTCTTTTGGCGGGGTAATTGGTATTTATAAAAAAAAAAAACACTTTGGGAGCCATTCTGAAGTGGTTAATTGTATCTGTATGTACATAGCTGTATTATGTAATGCATGTGAATTAATATAATTCATTTAGATCTGATTACATGTTGTTGAGTAATGGGATAAAGTTATCATTATATATGTTTGTTGTCACTTATTAAGCCTCCTCAGTATTTCATATGTTTTTAAAAGTTGTATATCATGAGGTATTCTTCTTCTATTTCCATGTAAATTTGATATCCTAAAATGTTGGATTATTCTGAAAATAATTTTTAACAAAAAAAAAGGGGGGTTGGGGGTGAGGGGCATTGAGTTTTTAATTATTAGTAAAGGTGTATCAGTAGATCGTCGGTAAATAAATTGAGTTTTTTGTTCATGGTTTGCCAATTTTGATACCCGTTAACGTTTCGGGTCCCATATCTTAGCAGTTCAATTACCACTGGCAAACAGGAAGGGCGACAGGGGACATCCCTGTCTCGTGCCCCCTTTTCTAAAGTTATTTCATCAGATAATGCTTCATTTTGGTATATTTTTGCAGCTTTGATTGAACAACAAGCTACACACGTGAAGGCTACAGGTATTTTTAATGGGGCGCACGTCATAAAAAAACTACATTTAAAAAGTTTGTTTTATCAATTTTATATAAAAATAAATAAAATGTCAATGTTAAAAATAGGCCTATAAATTGTTTTTTTGTGCAAAAATGAATACTCAAGTATTTTAATATTAACGTCCATTGTGATATTGAATAACCGTGCCCATTCCTAGTTAACACACAGGGTTAACAACAAGTATTGTAATATTTACTTTATCTGTATTTTCTTTACCCCTTTTTCTCCCCAATTTCGTTGGTATCCAAATTGGTAGTTACAGTCTTGTCTCATCGCTGCAACTCCCGTATGGACTCGGGAGAGGCGAAAGACCGAGAGCGGTGCTGCCTCAGAAACACAACCCAACCCAGCCGCACTGCTTCTTGACACAATGCCCACTTAATAACCCGGGAAGCCAGCCGCACCAATGTGTCGGAGGAAACACCGTACACCTTGCGACCGTGTCAGCGTGCACTGCGCCCGGCCCGCCACAGGAGTCGCTAGAGCGCGATGGGACAAGGACATCCCTGCCGGCCAAACCCTCTTCCTAACCCGGACGACGCTGGGCCAAATTGTTCGCCGCCCCATGGGTCTCACGGTCGCGGCCGGCTGCATCAGAGACTCGAACCCAGAATCTCTAGTGGCACAGTTAGCACTGCGATGCAGCGCCTTAGACCACTGCGCCACTCGGGAGGTCCTCAACTATTGTAACAGTAACATCTGTTGGGATAAGGAATAACCGAGGCCATTCCTAACAGCAGCGTTTCCAGAACTAGCACTACACAGGTCCTAGGGCAAAACCCCCCCCCAAATATTCACCCCTTGGGGTCCCCTGGACCCAGTTCTGGAAACCTTGGCTTACAGCCTGTCCAACACAGGTGTTAGTCTGTTAACCACAACCATGACGTTATTGTCTCACCGGTGACGATCTTGTACCCGAGGTCGATGAGGGCGTTGGCCATAGCTCTGCAGTTAGAGAGCACCTGGTACTGATATGCCTTAAACTCTGGGGTTAGAGCCTGCTTCAGGGCTACCGCCACACCTGGAGAAACATTCACACACATTAACACACATTAACCCTTAACCTCTGGGGTTAGAGCCTGCTTCAGGGCCACCGCCACACCTGGAGAAACATTAACACACATTAACCCTTAACCTCTGGGGTTTAGAGCCTGCTTCAGGGCCACCGCCACACCTGGAGAAACATTAACACACATTAACCCTTAACCTCTGGGGTTAGAGCCTACTTCAGGGCTACCGCCACACCTGGAGAAACATTCACACACATTAACCCTTAACCTCTGGGGTTTAGAGCCTGCTTCAGGGCTACCGCCACACCTGGAGAAACATTAACACACATTAACCCTTAACCTCTGGGGTTTAGAGCCTGCTTCAGGGCTACCGCCACACCTGGAGAAACATTAACACACATTAACACACATTAACCCTTAACCTCTGGGGTTAGAGCCTGCTTCAGGGCTACCGCCACACCTGGAGAAACATTAACACACATTAACACACATTAACCCTTAACCTCTGGGGTTTAGAGCCTGCTTCAGGGCTACCGCCACACCTGGAGAAACATTAACACACATTAACCCTTAACCTCTGGGGTTTAGAGCCTGCTTCAGGGCTACCGCCACACCTGGAGAAACATTAACACACATTAACCCTTAACCTCTGGGGTTAGAGCCTGCTTCAGGGCTACCGCCACACCTGGAGAAACATTAACACACATTAACCCTTAACCTCTGGGGTTAGAGCCTGCTTCAGGGCTACCGCCACACCTGGAGAAACATTAACACACATTAACCCTTAACCTCTGGGGTTTAGAGCCTGCTTCAGGGCTACCGCCACACCTGGAGAAACATTAACACACATTAACCCTTAACCTCTGGGGTTAGAGCCTGCTTCAGGGCTACCGCCACACCTGGAGAAACATTAACACACATTAACCCTTAACCTCTGGGGTTTAGAGCCTGCTTCAGGGCTACCGCCACACCTGGAGAAACATTAACACACATTAACCCTTAACCTCTGGGGTTTAGAGCCTGCTTCAGGGCTACCGCCACACCTGGAGAAACATTAACACACATTAACCCTTAACCTCTGGGTTTAGAGCCTGCTTCAGGGCTACCGCCACACCTGGAGAAACATTAACACACATTAACCCTTAACCTCTGGGGTTTAGAGCCTGCTTCAGGGCTACCGCCACACCTGGAGGAACATTAACACACATTAACCCTTAACCTCTGGGGTTAGAGCCTGCTTCAGGGCCACGGCCACACCTGGAGAAACATTAACACACATTAACCCTTAACCTCTGGGGTTAGAGCCTGCTTCAGGGCTACCGCCACACCTGGAGGAACATTAACACACATTAACCCTTAACCTCTGGGGTTAGAGCCTGCTTCAGGGCCACCGCCACACCTGGAGGAACATTAACACACATTAACCCTTAACCTCTGGGGTTAGAGCCTGCTTCAGGGCCACCGCCACACCTGGAGAAACATTAACACACATTAACCCTTAACCTCTGGGGGTTAGAGCCTGCTTCAGGGCTACCGCCACACCTGGAGAAACATTAACACACATTAACCCTTAACCTCTGGGGTTAGAGCCTGCTTCAGGGCTACCGCCACACCTGGAGAAACATTAACACACATTAACCCTTAACCTCTGGGGTTTAGAGCCTGCTTCAGGGCCACCGCCACACCTGGAGAAACATTAACACACATTAACCCTTAACCTCTGGGGTTAGAGCCTGCTTCAGGGCCACCGCCACACCTGGAGAAACATTAACACACATTAACCCTTAACCTCTGGGGTTTAGAGCCTGCTTCAGGGCTACCGCCACACCTGGAGAAACATTAACACACATTAACCCTTAACCTCTGGGGTTTAGAGCCTGCTTCAGGGCTACCGCCACACCTGGAGGAACATTAACACACATTAACCCTTAACCTCTGGGGTTTAGAGCCTGCTTCAGGGCTACCGCCACACCTGGAGAAACATTCACACACATTAACCCTTAACCTCTGGGGTCAGAGCCTGCTTCAGGGCTACCGCCACACCTGGAGAAACATTAACACACATTAACCCTTAACCTCTGGGGTTTAGAGCCTGCTTCAGGGACACCGCCACACCTGGAGAAACATTAACACACATTAACCCTTAACCTCTGGGGTTAGAGCCTGCTTCAGGGCCACCGCCACACCTGGAGAAACATTCACACACATTAACACACATTAACCCTTAACCTCTGGGGTTAGAGCCTGCTTCAGGGCCACGGCCACACCTGGAGAAACATTAACACACATTAACCCTTAACCTCTGGGGTTTAGAGCCTGCTTCAGGGCCACGGCCACACCTAGAGAAACACATACAGTGCATTCAGAAAGTATTGAGACCATCTTGGCTTGTTCCACATTTTGTTACGTTACAGCATCATTCTAAAAATGGATTCAATATTTTTTTCCCCTTATCAATTTACACACAATACCCCATAATGACATCACAATACCCCATAATGACATCACAATACCCCATAATGACATCACAATACCCCATAATGACATCACAATACCCCATAATGACAAAGCAAAAACTGGTTTTTTGGAATATTTTGCAAACAGAAACATCACATTTACATAAATATTCCGACCGTTTACTCAGTACTTTGTTTAAGCATCTTTGGCAGTGATTACAGCCTCGAGTCTTCTTGGGTGTGACGCTACAAGCTTGGCACACCTGTATTTGGGGAGTTTCTCCCATTCTTCTCTGCAGATCCTCTCAAGCTCTGCCAGGTTGGATGGGGAGCGTCGCTGCACAGCTATTTTCAGGTCTCTCCAGAGATGTTCGATCGGGTTCAAGTCCGGGCTCTGGCTGGGCCACTCAAGGACATTGAGACTTGTCCCGAAGCCTGTCCTGCGTTGTCTTGGCTGTGTGCTTAGGGTCGTTGTCCTCTTGGAAGGTGAACCTTCGCCCCAGTCTGAGGTCCTGAGCGCTCTGGAGCAGGTTTTCATCAAGGACCTCTCTGCACTTTGCTCCGCTCATCTTTCCCTCTATCCTGACTAGTCTCCCAGTCCCTGCCGCTGAAAAACATCCCCACAGCATGATGCTGCCACCACCATGCTTCACCGTAGGGATGGTGCCAGGTTTCCTCCAGACGTGACGCTTGGCATTCAGGCCAAAGAGTTCAATCTTGGTTTCATCAGACCAGAGAATCTTGTTTCTCATGGTCTGAGAGTCTTTAGGTGCCTTTTGGCAAACTCCAAGCGAGCTGTCATGTACCTTTTACTGAGGAGTGGCTTCCGTCTGGACACTCTACCATAAAGGTCTGACTGGTGGAGTGCTGCAGAGATGGTTGTCCTTCTGGAAGGTTCTCCCATCTCCACAGAGAAACTCTGGAGCTCTGTCAGAGTGACCATCGGCTCATCGGTCAACTCCCTGACCAAGGCCCTTCTCCCCCTGATTGCTCAGTTTGTCCTTGGCGGCCAGCTCTAGGAAGAATCTTGGCGCTTCCAAACCTTTTCCATTTAGGTTTAATTAAACCTTTGTTTAACTAGGCAAGTCGGTTAAGAACAAATTCTTATTTACAATGACGGCCTACCCCGGGCCAAACCCGGACGATGCTGGTCCAAATTGTGCGTCGCCCTATTTACACTCCCAATCACAGCTGGTTTGTGATACAGCCTGGAATCAAACCAGGGTCTGTAGTGACGCCTCTAGCACTGAGATGCAGTGCCTTAGACCGCTGCGCCACTGTGTCCTTGGGGACCTTCAATGCTGCGGAAATTTTTTTGTTGTTGTTTGCTACCCTTCTAAATCCCAGATCTGTGCCTCGAACACAATCCCCGTCTCGGGACAAACAGTTTGACCTCACGGCTTGGTGTTTGCTCTGACGTGCACAAACATCTCAAGGATGATCAATGGAAACAGGAAGCGTCGGAGCTCAATTTCAAGTCTCACAGCAAAAAAAGGGGTCCTGAATACTTATGTAAATAAGGTATTTCTGTTTTTAATTATATATTTGTAAACAATTATAAAAACCTGTTTTCACTTTGTCATTATGGAGTATCGGGTGTATATTGAAGAGGAATATATTTATTTATTTTTAAATCCATTTTAGAATGAGGCTGTAACGTTAACAGAATGTGGAAAAAGTCAAGGGGTCTGAATACTTTCCGAATGCGCCGTAAATACTAGATCACTACACACACTGTGTGGTTGTGAGGTGTCCTGGCTACTTTACCTGGCTACTTTACCTGTCATAGTGAGGTGACCTGGCTACTTTACCTGTCATAGTGAGGTGACCTGGCTACTTTACCTGTCATAGTGTGGTAGTGAGGTGACCTAGCTACTTTACCTGTCATAGTGAGGTGACCTGGCTACTTTACCTGTCATAGTGTGGTAGTGAGATGTCCTGGCTACTTTACCTGTCATAGTGTGGTAGTGAGATGTCCTGGCTACTTTACCTGTCATAGTGTGGTGTCCTGGCTACTTTACCTGTCATAGTGTGGTGTCCTGGCTACTTTACCTGTCATAGTGAGGTGACCTGGCTACTTTACCTGTCATAGTGAGGTGACCTGGCTACTTTACCTGTCATAGTGAGGTGACCTGGCTACTTTACCTGTCATAGTGAGCTGTCCTGGCTACTTTACCTGTCATAGTGAGGTGTCCTGGCTACTTTACCTGTCATAGTGAGGTGACCTGGCTACTTTACCTGTCATAGTGAGGTGACCTGGCTACTTTACCTGGCTACTTTACCTGTCATAGTGAGGTGACCTGGCTACTTTACCTGTCATAGTGTGGTAGTGAGGTGACCTAGCTACTTTACCTGTCATAGTGAGGTGACCTGGCTACTTTACCTGTCATAGTGTGGTAGTGAGATGTCCTGGCTACTTTACCTGTCATAGTGTGGTAGTGAGATGTCCTGGCTACTTTACCTGTCATAGTGAGGTGACCTGGCTACTTTACCTGTCATAGTGTGGTGTCCTGGCTACTTTACCTGTCATAGTGAGGTGACCTGGCTACTTTACCTGTCATAGTGAGGTGACCTGGCTACTTTACCTGTCATAGTGAGCTGTCCTGGCTACTTTACCTGTCATAGTGAGGTGTCCTGGCTACTTTACCTGTCATAGTGAGGTGACCTGGCTACTTTACCTGTCATAGTGAGGTAGTGAGATGACCTGGCTACTTTACCTGTCTACTTTACCTGTCATAGTGAGGTGACCTGGCTACTTTACCTGTCATAGTGAGGTGACCTGGCTACTTTACCTGTCATAGTGAGGTGACCTGGCTACTTTACCTGTCATAGTGTGGTAGTGAGATGTCCTGGCTACTTTACCTGTCATAGTGTGGTAGTGAGATGTCCTGGCTACTTTACCTGTCATAGTGTGGTGTCCTGGCTACTTTACCTGTCATAGTGTGGTGTCCTGGCTACTTTACCTGTCATAGTGAGGTGACCTGGCTACTTTACCTGTCATAGTGAGGTGACCAGGCTACTTTACCTGTCATAGTGAGGTGACCTGGCTACTTTACCTGTCATAGTGAGCTGTCCTGGCTACTTTACCTGTCATAGTGAGGTGTCCTGGCTACTTTACCTGTCATAGTGAGGTGTCCTGGCTACTTTACCTGTCATAGTGAGGTGACCTGGCTACTTTACCTGGCTACTTTACCTGTCATAGTGAGGTGACCTGGCTACTTTACCTGTCATAGTGTGGTAGTGAGGTGACCTAGCTACTTTACCTGTCATAGTGAGGTGACCTGGCTACTTTACCTGTCATAGTGTGGTAGTGAGATGTCCTGGCTACTTTACCTGTCATAGTGTGGTAGTGAGATGTCCTGGCTACTTTACCTGTCATAGTGAGGTGACCTGGCTACTTTACCTGTCATAGTGTGGTGTCCTGGCTACTTTACCTGTCATAGTGAGGTGACCTGGCTACTTTACCTGTCATAGTGAGGTGACCTGGCTACTTTACCTGTCATAGTGAGCTGTCCTGGCTACTTTACCTGTCATAGTGAGGTGTCCTGGCTACTTTACCTGTCATAGTGAGGTGACCTGGCTACTTTACCTGTCATAGTGAGGTAGTGAGGTGACCTGGCTACTTTACCTGTCTACTTTACCTGTCATAGTGAGGTGACCTGGCTACTTTACCTGTCATAGTGAGGTGACCTGGCTACTTTACCTGTCATAGTGAGGTGACCTGGCTACTTTACCTGTCATAGTGTGGTAGTGAGGTGACCTGGCTACTTTACCTGTCATAGTGAGGTGACCTGGCTACTTTACCTGTCATAGTGTGGTAGTGAGATGTCCTGGCTACTTTACCTGTCATAGTGTGGTAGTGAGATGTCCTGGCTACTTTACCTGTCATAGTGAGGTGTCCTGGCTACTTTACCTGTCATAGTGTGGTGTCCTGGCTACTTTACCTGTCATAGTGAGGTGACCTGGCTACTTTACCTGTCATAGTGAGGTGACCTGGCTACTTTACCTGTCATAGTGAGGTGACCTGGCTACTTTACCTGTCATAGTGAGCTGTCCTGGCTACTTTACCTGTCATAGTGAGCTGTCCTGGCTACTTTACCTGTCATAGTGAGGTGTCCTGGCTACTTTACCTGTCATAGTGAGGTGACCTGGCTACTTTACCTGTCATAGTGAGGTGTCCTGGCTACTTTACCTGTCATAGTGAGGTGTCCTGGCTACTTTACCTGTCATAGTGAGGTGACCTGGCTACTTTACCTGTCATAGTGAGGTAGTGAGGTGACCTGGCTACTTTACCTGTCTACTTTACCTGTCATAGTGAGGTGACCTGGCTACTTTACCTGTCATAGTGAGGTGTCCTGGCTACTTTACCTGTCATAGTGAGGTGTCCTGGCTACTTTACCTGTCATAGTGTGGTGTCCTGGCTACTTTACCTGTCATAGTGAGGTGACCTGGCTACTTTACCTGTCATAGTGAGGTGACCTGGCTACTTTACCTGTCATAGTGAGGTGACCTGGCTACTTTACCTGTCATAGTGTGGTAGTGAGGTGACCTGGCTACTTTACCTGTCATAGTGAGGTGACCTGGCTACTTTACCTGTCATAGTGTGGTAGTGAGATGTCCTGGCTACTTTACCTGTCATAGTGAGATGACCTGGCTACTTTACCTGTCATAGTGTGGTGTCCTGGCTACTTTACCTGTCATAGTGAGGTGTCCTGGCTACTTTACCTGTCATAGTGAGGTGTCCTGGCTACTTTACCTGTCATAGTGAGGTGTCCTGGCTACTTTACCTGTCATAGTGAGGTGTCCTGGCTACTTTACCTGTCATAGTGAGGTGTCCTGGCTACTTTACCTGTCATAGTGTGGTAGTGAGGTGTCCTGGCTACTTTACCTGTCATAGTGTGGTAGTGAGATGTCCTGGCTACTTTACCTGTCATAGTGTGGTGTCCTGGCTACTTTACCTGTCATAGTGAGGTGTCCTGGCTACTTTACTTGTCATAGTGAGGTGTCCTGGCTACTTTACCTGTCATAGTGTGGTAGTGAGGTGACCTGGCTACTTTACCTGTCATAGTGAGGTGTTGTGGCTACTTTACCTGTCATAGTGAGGTGACCTGGCTACTTTACCTGTCATAGTGAGGTGTCCTGGCTACTTTACCTGTCATAGTGAGGTGTCCTGGCTACCTTACCTGTCATAGTGTGGTTGTGAGGTGACCTGGCTACTTTACCTGTCATAGTGAGGTAGTGAGGTGACCTGGCTACTTTACCTGTCTACTTTACCTGTCATAGTGAGGTGACCTGGCTACTTTACCTGTCATAGTGAGGTGTCCTGGCTACTTTACCTGTCATAGTGAGGTGTCCTGGCTACTTTACCTGTCATAGTGTGGTGTCCTGGCTACTTTACCTGTCATAGTGAGGTGACCTGGCTACTTTACCTGTCATAGTGAGGTGACCTGGCTACTTTACCTGTCATAGTGAGGTGACCTGGCTACTTTACCTGTCATAGTGTGGTAGTGAGGTGACCTGGCTACTTTACCTGTCATAGTGAGGTGACCTGGCTACTTTACCTGTCATAGTGTGGTAGTGAGATGTCCTGGCTACTTTACCTGTCATAGTGAGATGACCTGGCTACTTTACCTGTCATAGTGTGGTGTCCTGGCTACTTTACCTGTCATAGTGAGGT
>NC_138308.1:70000-107500 GCF_965601325.2 Salmo salar | reverse complement strand
GTAGTTAAACAAATCAAAATATATATTTTATATTTGAGTTTCTTCAAAGTATCCTGGATGACAGGTTGGTTTGTAGTCTCCTGGACGGCTCTGTAAGAAGAGAGATGGACTCTCTCTTTAATTTATTAACAAAGCAGTCAGAAACGTCCTCTACACATCACCGATTTATATTAGACCTACAAATTACCAACCCCATTCTCTCTCAGGGATAGATAACCAAACCCCATTCTCTCTCAGGGATAGATAACCAAACCCCATTCTCTCTCAGGGATAGATAACCAAACCCCATTCTCTCTCAGGGATAGATAACCAAACCCCATTCTCTCTCTCAGGGATAGATAACCAAACCCCATTCTCTCTCTCAGGGATAGATAACCAAACCCCATTCTCTCTCTCAGGGATAGATAACCAAACCCCATTCTCTCTCTCAGGGATAGATAACCAAACCCCATTCTCTCTCTCAGGGATAGATAACCAAACCCCATTCTCTCTCAGGGATAGATAACCAACCCCATTCTCTCTCAGGGATAGATAACCAAACCCCATTCTCTCTCAGGGATAGATCACCAAACCCCATTCTCTCTCAGGGATAGATAACCAAACCCCATTCTCTCTCAGGGATAGATAACCAACCCCATTCTCTCTCAGGGATAGATAACCAACCCCATTCTCTCTCAGGGATAGATAACCAAACCCCATTCTCTCTCAGGGATAGATAACCAAACCCCATTCTCTCTCAGGGATAGATAACCAAACCCCATTCTCTCTCTCAGGGATAGATAACCAAACCCCATTCTCTCTCTCAGGGATAGATAACCAAACCCCATTCTCTCTCAGGGATAGATAACCAACCCCATTCTCTCTCAGGGATAGATAACCAAACCCCATTCTCTCTCAGGGATAGATCACCAAACCCCATTCTCTCTCAGGGATAGATAACCAAACCCCATTCTCTCTCAGGGATAGATAACCAAACCCCATTCTCTCTCAGGGATAGATAACCAAACCCCATTCTCTCTCAGGGATAGATCACCAAACCCCATTCTCTCTCAGGGATAGATAACCAAACCCCATTCTCTCTCAGGGATAGATAACCAAACCCCATTCTCTCTCAGGGATAGATAACCAAACCCCATTCTCTCTCTCAGGGATAGATAACCAAACCCCATTCTCTCTCTCAGGGATAGATAACCAACCCCATTCTCTCTCAGGGATAGATAACCAAACCCCATTCTCTCTCAGGGATAGATAACCAAACCCCATTCTCTCTCAGGGATAGATAACCAAACCCCATTCTCTCTCAGGGATAGATAACCAAACCCCATTCTCTCTCTCAGGGATAGATAACCAAACCCCATTCTCTCTCTCAGGGATAGATAACCAAACCCCATTCTCTCTCTCAGGGATAGATAACCAAACCCCATTCTCTCTCAGGGATAGATAACCAAACCCCATTCTCTCTCAGGGATAGATAACCAACCCCATTCTCTCTCAGGGATAGATAACCAAACCCATTCTCTCTCAGGGATAGATAACCAACCCCATTCTCTCTCAGGGATAGATAACCAAACCCAATTCTCTCAGGGATAGATAACCAAACCCCATTCTCTCTCAGGGATAGATAACCAAACCCCATTCTCTCTCAGGGATAGATAACCAAACCCCATTCTCTCTCAGGGATAGATAACCAAACCCCATTCTCTCTCAGGGATAGATAACCAAACCCCATTCTCTCTCAGGGATAGATAACCAAACCCCATTCTCTCTCAGGGATAGATAACCAACCCCATTCTCTCTCAGGGATAGATAACCAACCCCATTCTCTCTCAGGGATAGATAACCAACCCCATTCTCTCTCAGGGATAGATAACCAACCCCATTCTCTCTCAGGGATAGATAACCAACCCCATTCTCTCTCAGGGATAGATAACCAACCCCATTCTTTCTCTCTCTCTCCCCCCCACCACCAGTTTTAAAAAACACATAATTGTGGGAAATCTGCTTTTAGTTATCGTTGTCCCTGGTGTGTAGAACAATATTCAGAATTCCTTGCAGTTAGATATTCTGATTCCTTCCAGGCATTGAAGACTTTTTGTTACAGAATGCGAATGCTTTTCTTAAATATATTTAAATGTTGTTTAGGGCAGCAGGTGGCCTAGTGGTTAGAGCGTTGGGCCAGTAACCAGCAGGTGGCCTAGTGGTTAGAGCGTTGGGCCAGTAACCAGCAGGTAGCCTAGTGGTTAGAGCGTTGGGCCAGTAACCAGCAGGTAGCCTAGTGGTTAGAGCGTTGGGCCAGTAACCAGCAGGTAGCCTAGTGGTTAGAGCGTTGGGCCAGTAACCAGCAGGTAACCTAGTGGTTAGAGCGTTGGGCCAGTAACCAGCAGGTAGCCTAGTGGTTAGAGCGTTGGGCCAGTAACCAGCAGGTAGCCTAGTGGTTAGAGCGTTGGGCCAGTAACCAGCAGGTAGCCTAGTGGTTAGAGCGTTGGGCCAGTAACCAGCAGGTAGCCTAGTGGTTAGAGCGTTGGGCCAGTAACCAGCAGGTAGCCTAGTGGTTAGAGCGTTGGGCCAGTAACCAGCAGGTAGCGTAGTGGTTAGAGCGTTGGGCCAGTAACCAGCAGGTAACCTAGTGGTTAGAGCGTTGGGCCAGTAACCAGCAGGTAGCCTAGTGGTTAGAGCGTTGGGCCAGTAACCAGCAGGTAGCCTAGTGGTTAGAGCGTTGGGCCAGTAACCAGCAGGTAGCCTAGTGGTTAGAGGGTTGGGCCAGTAACCAGCAGGTGGCCTAGTGGTTAGAGCGTTGGGCCAGTAACCAGCAGGTAGCCTAGTGGTTAGAGCGTTGGGCCAGTAACCAGCAGGTGGCCTAGTGGTTAGAGCGTTGGGCCAGTAACCAGCAGGTAGCCTAGTGGTTAGAGCGTTGGGCCAGTAACCAGCAGGTAGCCTAGTGGTTAGAGCGTTGGGACAGTAACCAGCAGGTAGCCTAGTGGTTAGAGCGTTGGGCCAGTAACCAGCAGGTAGCCTAGTGGTTAGAGCGTTGGGCCAGTAACCAGCAGGTAGCCTAGTGGTTAGAGCGTTGGGCCAGTAACCAGCAGGTAGCCTAGTGGTTAGAGCGTTGGGCCAGTAACCAGCAGGTGGCCTAGTGGTTAGAGCGTTGGGCCAGTAACCAGCAGGTAACCTAGTGGTTAGAGCGTTGGGCCAGTAACCAGCAGGTAGCCTAGTGGTTAGAGCGTTGGGCCAGTAACCAGCAGGTAGCCTAGTGGTTAGAGCGTTGGGCCAGTAACCAGCAGGTAGCCTAGTGGTTAGAGCGTTGGGCCAGTAACCAGCAGGTGGCCTAGTGGTTAGAGCGTTGGGCCAGTAACCAGCAGGTAGCCTAGTGGTTAGAGAGTTGGGCCAGTAACCAGCAGGTAGCCTAGTGGTTAGAGCGTTGGGCCAGTAACCAGCAGGTAACGTAGTGGTTAGAGCGTTGGGCCAGTAACCAGCAGGTAGCCTAGTGGTTAGAGCGTTGGGCCAGTAACCAGCAGGTAGCCTAGTGGTTAGAGCGTTGGGCCAGTAACCAGCAGGTGGCCTAGTGGTTAGAGCGTTGGGCCAGTAACCAGCAGGTAGCCTAGTGGTTAGAGGGTTGGGCCAGTAACCAGCAGGTAGCCTAGTGGTTAGAGCGTTGGGCCAGTAACCAGCAGGTAGCCTAGTGGTTAGAGCGTTGGGCCAGTAACCAGCAGGTGGCCTAGTGGTTAGAGCATTGGGACAGTAACCAGCAGGTAGCCTAGTGGTTAGAGAGTTGGGCCAGTAACCAGCAGGTAGCCTAGTGGTTAGAGCGTTGGGCCAGTAACCAGCAGGTAACCTAGTGGTTAGAGCGTTGGGCCAGTAACCAGCAGGTAACCTAGTGGTTAGAGCGTTGGGCCAGTAACCAGCAGGTAGCCTAGTGGTTAGAGCGTTGGGCCAGTAACCAGCAGGTAGCCTAGTGGTTAGAGCATTGGGCCAGTAACCAGCAGGTAGCCTAGTGGTTAGAGCGTCGGGCCAGTAACCAGCAGGTAGCCTAGTGGTTAGAGCGTCGGCCCAGTAACCAGCAGGTAGCCTAGTGGTTAGAGCGTCGGGCCAGTAACCAGCAGGTAGCCTAGTGGTTAGAGCGTTGGGCCAGTAACCAGCAGGTAGTCTAGTGGTTAGAGCGTTGGGCCAGTAACCAGCAGGTAGCCTAGTGGTTAGAGCGTTGGGCCAGTAACCAGCAGGTAGCCTAGTGGTTAGAGCGTTGGGCCAGTAAACCGAAAGGTGTGACACATTGAATCCCCCATTTGTTCGTTCTGCTCCTGAACAAGGCAGTTATAACCCACTGTTCCCTGGTAGGCCGTCATTGTGAATAAGAATTTGTTCTTAACTGACTTGTCTAGTTAAATAAAGGTTCATACAGGTTCATAAAGGTTCATAAAGGTTCATAGCACCCACCGCTGTCCAGGATACCCCTCTGAGTGACTCCCTGTTTAAATAAAGGTTCATTAAGGTTCCTAAAGGTTCATAAAGGTTCATAGTACACACCGCTGTCCGGGATACCCCTCTGAGTGACTCCCTGTTTAAATAAAGGTTCATAAAGGTTCATAAAGGTTCATAGTACCCACCGCTGTCCGGGATACCCCTCTGAGTGACTCCCTGTTTAAATAAAGGTTCATAAAGGTTCATAAAGGTTCATAGCACCCACCGCTGTCCGGGATACCCCTCTGAGTACTTGTTGTTCATACAGGACCCCAGGGCTTCCAGAACGGCTCTGGAGGTGAAGTTCTCTGATGCGATCAGCTCCAGGCCAAAGGTCTGACGATGCTTCTCTCGCTTGATGATGGAGAACACCTACACACAATACACCGTTTCATTATAATACACACACCTACACAATACACCGTTTCATTATAATACACCTACACAATACACCGTTTCATTATAATACACCCACCTACACAATACACCGTTTCATTATAATACACCTACACAATACACCGTTTCATTATAATACACCCACCTACACAATACACCGTTTCATTATAATACACCTACACAATACACCGTTTCATTATAATACACCCACCTACACAATACACCGTTTCATTATAATACACCTACACAATACACCGTTTCATTATAATACACACACCTACACAATACACCGTTTCATTATAATACACACACCTACACAATACACCGTTTCATTATAATACACACACCTACACAATACACCGTTTCATTATAATACACACACCTACACAATACACCGTTTCATTATAATACACACCTACACAATACACCGTTTCATTATAATACACACACCTACACAATACACCGTTTCATTATAATACACACACCTAGCACAATACACCGTTTCATTATAATACACACACCTACACAATACACCGTTTCATTATAATACACACCTACACAATACACCGTTTCATTATAATACACACCTACACAATACACCGTTTCATTATAATACACACACCTACACAATACACCGTTTCATTATAATACACACCCCTACACAATACACCGTTTCATTATAATACACACCCCTACACAATACACCGTTTCATTATAATACACACCCCTACACAATACACCGTTTCATTATAATACACACCCCTACACAATACACCGTTTCATTATAATACACACCCCTACACACAATACACCGTTTCATTATAATACACACCCCTACACAATACACCGTTTCATTATAATACACACCCCTACACAATACACCGTTTCATTATAATACACACCCCTACACAATACACCGTTTCATTATAATACACACCTACACAATACACCGTTTCATTATAATACACACACCTACACAATACACCGTTTCATTATAATACACACACCTACACAATACACCGTTTCATTATAATACACACACCTACACAATACACCGTTTCATTATAATACACACACCTACACAATACACCGTTTCATTATAATACACACCTACACAATACACCGTTTCATTATAATACACACACCTACACACAATACACCGTTTCATTATAATACACACCTACACAATACACCGTTTCATTATAATACACACCCCTACACAATACACCGTTTCATTATAATACACACCCCTACACAATACACCGTTTCATTATAATACACACCCCTACACAATACACCGTTTCATTATAATACACACACCTACACACAATACACCGTTTCATTATAATACACACACACAATACACCGTTTCATTATAATACACACACCTACACAATACACCGTTTCATTATAATACACACACCTACACAATACACCGTTTCATTATAATACACACACCTACACAATACACCGTTTCATTATAATACACACACCTACACAATACACCGTTTCATTATAATACATACACCAACATAATACACCGTTTCATTATAATACACACACCTACACAATACACCGTTTCATTATAATACACACCTACACAATACACCGTTTCATTATAATACACACACCTACACACAATACACCGTTTCATTATAATACACACCTACACAATACACCGTTTCATTATAATACACACACCTACACACAATACACCGTTTCATTATAATACACACACCTACACACAATACACCGTTTCATTATAATACACACACCTACACACAATACACCGTTTCATTATAATACACACACCTACACAATACACCGTTTCATTATAATACACACACCTACACAATACACCGTTTCATTATAATACACACACCTACACACAATACACCGTTTCATTATAATACACACACCTACACAATACACCGTTTCATTATAATACACACACCTACACAATACACCGTTTCATTATAATACACCTACACAATACACCGTTTCATTATAATACACACCTACACAATACACCGTTTCATTATAATACACACCCCTACACAATACACCGTTTCATTATAATACACACCCCTACACAATACACCGTTTCATTATAATACACACCCCTACACAATACACCGTTTCATTATAATACACACCCCTACACAATACACCGTTTCATTATAATACACACCTACACAATACACCGTTTCATTATAATACACACCTACACAATACACCGTTTCATTATAATACACACCCCTACACAATACACCGTTTCATTATAATACACACCCCTACACAATACACCGTTTCATTATAATACACCTACACAATACACCGTTTCATTATAATACACACCTACACAATACACCGTTTCATTATAATACACACCTACACAATACACCGTTTCATTATAATACACACCCCTACACAATACACCGTTTCATTATAATACACACCTACACAATACACCGTTTCATTATAATACACACCTACACAATACACCGTTTCATTATAATACACCCCTACACAATACACCGTTTCATTATAATACACACCCCTACACAATACACCGTTTCATTATAATACACACACCTACACAATACACCGTTTCATTATAATACACACACCTACACAATACACCGTTTCATTATAATACACACACCTACACACAATACACCGTTTCATTATAATACACACACCTACACAATACACCGTTTCATTATAATACACACCTACACAATACACCGTTTCATTATAATACACACACCTACACAATACACCGTTTCATTATAATACACACACCTACACAATACACCGTTTCATTATAATACACACACCTACACAATACACCGTTTCATTATAATACACACACCTACACAATACACCGTTTCATTATAATACACACACCTACACAATACACCGTTTCATTATAATACACCCACCTACACAATACACCGTTTCATTATAATACACACCTACACAATACACCGTTTCATTATAATACACACACCTACACAATACACCGTTTCATTATAATACACACCTACACAATACACCGTTTCATTATAATACACCCACCTACACAATACACCGTTTCATTATAATACACACCACTACACAATACACCGTTTCATTATAATACACACCTACACAATACACCGTTTCATTATAACACACATCTACACAATACACCGTTTCATTATAATACACATCTACACAATACACCGTTTCATTATAATACACACACCTACACAATACACCGTTTCATTATAATACACCTACACAATACACCGTTTCATTATAATACACACCTACACACAATACACCGTTTCATTATAATACACACACCTACACACAATACACCGTTTCATTATAATACACCTACCTACACAATACACCGTTTCATTATAATACACACACCTACACACAATACACCGTTTCATTATAATACACACACCTACACACAATACACCGTTTCATTATAATACACACACCTACACACAATACACCGTTTCATTATAATACACACACCTACACAATACACCGTTTCATTATAATACACACACCTACACAATACACCGTTTCATTATGTGTGACGTACCTCAGGGTCGTTGGAGCGGAGTGGTTCCTCATTATAATACCCCCCCCCCGTACCTCAGGGTCGTTGGAGCGGAGTGGTTCCTCATTATAATACCCCCCCCCCGTACCTCAGGGTCGTTGGAGCGGAGTGGTTCCTCATTATAATAACCCTCCCCCCGTACCTCAGGGTCGTTGGAGCGGAGTGGTTCCTCATTATAATACCACCCCCCCGTACCTCAGGGTCGTTGGAGCGGAGTGGTTCCTCATTATAATACCCCCCCCGTACCTCAGGGTCGTTGGAGCGGAGTGGTTCCTCATTATAATACCACCACCCGTACCTCAGGGTCGTTGGAGCGGAGTGGTTCCTCATTATAATACCCCCCGTACCTCAGGGTCGTTGGAGCGGAGTGGTTCCTCATTATAATACCCCCCGTACCTCAGGGTCGTTGGAGCGGAGTGGTTCCTCATTATAATACACCCCCCCCCCCCCCCCCCGTACCTCAGGGTCGTTGGAGCGGAGTGGTTCCTCATTATAATACCCCCCGTACCTCAGGGTCGTTGGAGCGGAGTGGTTCCTCATTATAATACACCCCCCCCCCCCCCCGTACCTCAGGGTCGTTGGAGCGGAGTGGTTCCTCATTATAATACCCCCCGTACCTCAGGGTCGTTGGAGCGGAGTGGTTCCTCATTATAATACCCCCCGTACCTCAGGGTCGTTGGAGCGGAGTGGTTCCTGCATCATCTTGTTGTGAGATTCCCACACGTCCTGACTGACATGGTGACTGGTACCGTTGCTATGAGACATGATGACTGGTGCTGATCTACACACACAGATACACAGACAGACAGTTAGACGATGCCAGACAGTCAGACGATGCCAGACAGTCAGTCAGTTAGACGATGCCAGACAGTTAGACGATGCCAGACAGTCAGTCAGTTAGACGATGCCAGACAGTTAGACGATGCCAGACAGTTAGACGATGCCAGACAGTCAGTCAGTCAGACGATGCCAGACAGTTAGACGATGCCAGACAGTCAGTCAGTCAGACGATGCCAGACAGTCAGTCAGTCAGACGATGCCAGACAGTCAGTCAGTTAGACGATGCCAGACAGTCAGTCAGTTAGACGATGCCAGACAGTCAGTCAGTCAGACGATGCCAGACAGTCAGTCAGACGATGCCAGACAGTCAGTCAGACGATGCCAGAAAGTTAGACGATACCAGAAAGTTAGACGATGCCAGACAGTCAGTCAGTCAGACGATGCCAGACAGTCAGTCAGTCAGACGATGCCAGACAGTCAGTCAGTCAGACGATGCCAGACAGTCAGTCAGACGATGCCAGACAGTCAGTCAATCAGACGATGCCAGACATTCAGTCAATCAGACGATGCCAGATGATGCCAGACAGTCAGACTATGACAAATAAGATTCAAGATGTTTGCCTCTAAATATCACTTGTTGGGAATATTTAGTCAGGTTACCACTGGAACAGCCATGTTTAAACCAAAAGGACTATATTTAGTCAGGTTACCACTGGAACAGCCACGTTTAAACCAACAGGACTATATTTAGTCAGGTTATCACTGGAACAGCCACGTTTAAACCAACAGGACTATATTTAGTCAGGTTACCACTGGAACAGCCACGTTTAAACCAACAGGACTATATTTAGTCAGGTTGGAACAGCCACGTTTAAACCAACAGGACTATATTTAGTCAGGTTATCACTGGAACAGCCACGTTTAAACCAACAGGACTATATTTAGTCAGGTTACCACTGGAACAGCCACGTTTAAACCAACAGGACTATATTTAGTCAGGTTACCACTGGAACAGCCACGTTTAAACCAACAGGACTATATTTAGTCAGGTTGGAACAGTCACGTTTAAACCAACAGGACTATATTTAGTCAGGTTGGAACAGCCACGTTTAAACCAACAGGACTATATTTAGTCAGGTTGGAACAGCCACGTTTAAACCAACAGGACTATATTTAGTCAGGTTATCACTGGAACAGCCAGGTTTAAACCAACAGGACTATATTTAGTCAGGTTACCACTGGAAGAGCCACGTTTAAACCAACAGGACTATATTTAGTCAGGTTACCACTGGAACAGCCAGGTTTAAACAAACAGGACTATATGTAGTCAGGTTAATCACTGGAACAGCCACGTTTAAACCAACAGGACTATATTTAGTCAGGTTGGAACAGCCACGTTTAAACCAACAGGACTATATTTAGTCAGGTTACCACTGGAACAGCCACGTTTAAACCAACAGGACTATATTTAGTCAGGTTACCACTGGAACAGCCACGTTTAAACCAACAGGACTATATTTAGTCAGGTTGGAACAGCCACGTTTAAACCAACAGGACTATATTTAGTCAGGTTATCACTGGAACAGCCACGTTTAAACCAACAGGACTATATTTAGTCAGGTTGGAACAGCCACGTTTAAACCAACAGGACTATATTTAGTCAGGTTGGAACAGCCACGTTTAAACCAACAGGACTATATTTAGTCAGGTTGGAACAGCCACGTTTAAACCAACAGGACTATATTTAGTCAGGTTACCACTGGAACAGCCACGTTTAAACCAACAGGACTATATTTAGTCAGGTTGGAACAGCCACGTTTAAACCAACAGGACTATATTTAGTCAGGTTATCACTGGAACAGCCATGTTTAAACCAACAGGACTATATTTAGTCAGGTTACCACTGGAACAGCCACGTTTAAACCAACAGGACTATATTTAGTCAGGTTACCACTGGAACAGCCACGTTTAAACCAACAGGACTATATTTAGTCAGGTTGGAACAGCCACGTTTAAACCAACAGGACTATATTTAGTCAGGTTACCACTGGAACAGCCACGTTTAAACCAACAGGACTATATTTAGTCAGGTTACCACTGGAACAGCCACGTTTAAACCAACAGGACTATATTTAGTCAGGTTATCACTGGAACAGCCACGTTTAAACCAACAGGACTATATTTAGTCAGGTTACCACTGGAACAGCCACGTTTAAACCAACAGGACTATATTTAGTCAGGTTGGAACAGCCACGTTTAAACCAACAGGACTATATTTAGTCAGGTTGGAACAGCCACGTTTAAACCAACAGGACTATATTTAGTCAGGTTAATCACTGGAACAGCCACGTTTAAACCAACAGGACTATATTTAGTCAGGTTACCACTGGAACAGCCACGTTTAAACCAACAGGACTATATTTAGTCAGGTTATCACTGGAACAGCCACGTTTAAACCAACAGGACTATATTTAGTCAGGTTACCACTGGAACAGCCACGTTTAAACCAACAGGACTATATTTAGTCAGGTTATCACTGGAACAGCCACGTTTAAACCAACAGGACTATATTTAGTCAGGTTACCACTGGAACAGCCACGTTTAAACCAACAGGACTATATTTAGTCAGGTTACCACTGGAACAGCCACGTTTAAACCAACAGGACTATATTTAGTCAGGTTGGAACAGCCAGGTTTAAACCAACAGGACTATATTTAGTCAGGTTGGAACAGCCACGTTTAAACCAACAGGACTATATTTAGTCAGGTTGGAACAGCCACGTTTAAACCAACAGGACTATATTTAGTCAGGTTGGAACAGCCAGGTTTAAACCAACAGGACTATATTTAGTCAGGTTACCACTGGAACAGCCACGTTTAAACCAACAGGACTATATTTAGTCAGGTTACCACTGGAACAGCCACGTTTAAACCAACAGGACTATATTTAGTCAGGTTACCACTGGAACAGCCACGTTTAAACCAACAGGACTATATTTAGTCAGGTTACCACTGGAACAGCCACGTTTAAACCAACAGGACTATATTTAGTCAGGTTACCACTGGAACAGCCACGTTTAAACCAACAGGACTATATTTAGTCAGGTTACCACTGGAACAGCCACGTTTAAACCAACAGGACTATATTTAGTCAGGTTACCACTGGAACAGCCACGTTTAAACCAACAGGACTATATTTAGTCAGGTTGGAACAGCCACGTTTAAACCAACAGGACTATATTTAGTCAGGTTGGAACAGCCACGTTTAAACCAACAGGACTATATTTAGTCAGGTTATCACTGGAACAGCCACGTTTAAACCAACAGGACTATATTTAGTCAGGTTACCACTGGAACAGCCACGTTTAAACCAACAGGACTATATTTAGTCAGGTTGGAACAGCCACGTTTAAACCAACAGGACTATATTTAGTCAGGTTACCACTGGAACAGCCACGTTTAAACCAACAGCCAAGAGCTCTGGTCCGGTCCTGTCCAGGTTCTGGTCCATAAAGAGCTCTGGTCCATAAAGAGCTCTGGTCCTGTCCAGGTTCTGGTCCATAAAGAGCTCTGGTCCGGTCCTGTCCTGTCCAGGTTCTGGTCCATAAAGTGCTCTGGTCCGGTCCTGTCCAGGCTCTGGTCCATAAAGAGCTCTGGTCCGGTCCTGTCCAGGTTCTGGTCCATAAAGAGCTCTGGTCCATAAAGAGCTCTGGTCCGGTCCAGGTTCTGGTCCATAAAGTGCTCTGGTCCGGTCCTGTCCAGGCTCTGGTCCATAAAGAGCTCTGGTCCGGTCCTGTCCAGGTTCTGGTCCATAAAGAACTCTGGTCCATAAAGAGCTCTGGTCCATAAAGAGCTCTGGTCCGGTCCTGTCCAGGCTCTGGTCCATAAAGAGCTCTGGTCCTGTCCTGTCCAGGTTCTGGTCCATAACGAGCTCTGGTCCATAAAGAGCTCTGGTCCGGTCCTGTCCAGGTTCTGGTCCATAAAGAGCTCTGGTCCATAAAGAGCTCTGGTCCGGTCCTGTCCAGGCTCTGGTCCATAAAGAGCTCTGGTCCATCAAGAGCTCTGGTCCGGTCCTGTCCAGGTTCTGGTCCATAAAGAGCTCTGGTCCATAAAGAGCTCTGGTCCATAAAGAGCTCTGGTCCGGTCCTGTCCAGGCTCTGGTCCATAAAGAGCTCTGGTCCATAAAGAGCTCTGGTCCGGTCCTGTCCAGGCTCTGGTCCATAAAGAGCTCTGGTCCGGTCCTGTCCAGGCTCTGGTCCATAAAGAGCTCTGGTCCGGTCCTGTCCAGGTTCTGGTCCATAAAGAGCTCTGGTCCGGTCCTGTCCAGGCTCTGGTCCATAAAGAGCTCTGGTCTGGTCCGGTCCTGTCCAGGTTCTGGTCCATAAAGAGCTCTGGTCCGGTCCTGTCCAGGCTCTGGTCCATAAAGAGCTCTGGTCCATAAAGAGCTCTGGTCCGGTCCTGTCCAGGCTCTGGTCCATAAAGAGCTCTGGTCCTGTCCTGTCCAGGTTCTGGTCCATAAAGAGCTCTGGTCCGGTCCTGTCCAGGCTCTGGTCCATAAAGAGCTCTGGTCCATAAAGAGCTCTGGTCCGGTCCTGTCCAGGTTCTGGTCCATAAAGAGCTCTGGTCCATAAAGAGCTCTGGTCCGGTCCTGTCCAGGCTCTGGTCCATAAAGAGCTCTGGTCCATAAAGAGCTCTGGTCCGGTCCTGTCCAGGTTCTGGTCCATAAAGAGCTCTGGTCCGGTCCTGTCCAGGTTCTGGTCCATAAAGAGCTCTGGTTCGGTCCTGTCCAGGTTCTGGTCCATAAAGAGCTCTGGTCCGGTCCTGTCCAGTGGTTAACGTTTGACCACAGGGACTTGATAAGAGCTCAGGAAACTACCCAACACCCTGTTAGACTAGAACTATGCAGAGTTACAACAACAACTATCCAGCCTTCATGACAACAATGATTAACTAGATAGATAACTATGGGTCACCATGACCTACATCAACAAACAAAATGGCGCACTATTACTACACGGACCAGAACCAGAACCCTACGGTCCTGGTGGAAGTAGTGGACTGATCAGAACCCTATGGTCCTGGTGGAAGTAGTGGACTGATCAGAACCCTATGGTCCTGGTGGAAGTAGTGGACTGATCAGAACCCTATGGTCCTGGTGGAAGTAGTGGACTGATCAGAACCCTATGGTCCTGGTAGAAGTAGTGGACTGATCAGAACCCTATGGTCCTGGTGGAAGTAGTGGACTGATCAGAACCCTATGGTCCTGGTGGAAGTAGTGGACTGATCAGAACCAGAACCCTATGGTCCTGGTGGAAGTAGTGGACTGATCAGAACCAGAACCCTACGGTCCTGGTAGAAGTAGTGGACTGATCAGAACCCTATGGTCCTGGTGGAAGTAGTGGACTGATCAGAACCCTACGGTCCTGGTGGAAGTAGTGGACTGATCAGAACCAGAACCCTACGGTCCTGGTGGAAGTAGTGGACTGATCAGAACCCTATGGTCCTGGTGGAAGTAGTGGACTGATCAGAACCCTACGGTCCTGGTGGAAGTAGTGGACTGATCAGAACCCTACGGTCCTGGTGGAAGTAGTGGACTGATCAGAACCCTATGGTCCTGGTGGAAGTAGTGGACTGATCAGAACCCTACGGTCCTGGTGGAAGTAGTGGACTGATCAGAACCCTACGGTCCTGGTGGAAGTAGTGGACTGATCAGAACCCTACGGTCCTGGTGGAAGTAGTGGACTGATCAGAACCCTATGGTCCTGGTGGAAGTAGTGGACTGATCAGAACCCTATGGTCCTGGTGGAAGTAGTGGACTGATCAGAACCCTATGGTCCTGGTGGAAGTAGTGGACTGATCAGAACCCTACGGTCCTGGTGGAAGTAGTGGACTGATCAGAACCCTACGGTCCTGGTGGAAGTAGTGGACTGATCAGAACCAGAACCCTATGGTCCTGGTGGAAGTAGTGGACTGATCAGAACCCTATGGTCCTGGTAGAAGTAGTGGACTGATCAGAACCCTATGGTCCTGGTGGAAGTAGTGGACTGATCAGAACCCTATGGTCCTGGTGGAAGTAGTGGACTGATCAGAACCCTATGGTCCTGGTGGAAGTAGTGGACTGATCAGAACCCTATGGTCCTGGTGGAAGTAGTGGACTGATCAGAACCCTATGGTCCTGGTGGAAGTAGTGGACTGATCAGAACCCTGTGGTCCTGGTGGAAGTAGTGGACTGATCAGAACCAGAACCCTATGGTCCTGGTGGAAGTAGTGGACTGATCAGAACCCTACGGTCCTGGTGGAAGTAGTGGACTGATCAGAACCCTATGGTCCTGGTGGAAGTAGTGGACTGATCAGAACCCTATGGTCCTGGTGGAAGTAGTGGACTGATCAGAACCCTATGGTCCTGGTGGAAGTAGTGGACTGATCAGAACCCTATGGTCCTGGTGGAAGTAGTGGACTGATCAGAACCCTACGGTCCTGGTGGAAGTAGTGGACTGATCAGAACCAGAACCCTATGGTCCTGGTGGAAGTAGTGGACTGATCAGAACCCTATGGTCCTGGTGGAAGTAGTGGACTGATCAGAACCAGAACCCTACGGTCCTGGTGGAAGTAGTGGACTGATCAGAACCCTATGGTCCTGGTAGAAGTAGTGGACTGATCAGAACCCTATGGTCCTGGTGGAAGTAGTGGACTGATCAGAACCCTATGGTCCTGGTGGAAGTAGTGGACTGATCAGAACCCTATGGTCCTGGTGGAAGTAGTGGACTGATCAGAACCCTACGGTCCTGGTGGAAGTAGTGGACTGATCAGAACCAGAACCCTATGGTCCTGGTGGAAGTAGTGGACTGATCAGAACCCTACGGTCCTGGTGGAAGTAGTGGACTGATCAGAACCCTATGGTCCTGGTGGAAGTAGTGGACTGATCAGAACCCTATGGTCCTGGTGGAAGTAGTGGACTGATCAGAACCAGAACCCTATGGTCCTGGTGGAAGTAGTGCACTATGTAGGGAATAGGATGCCAGTTGGTACGGCCCTAGTGGAAATAGGGCACTATGTAGGGAATAGGGAGCCAGTTAGTACGGCACTAGTGGAAATAGGGCACTATGTAGGGAATAGGGTGCCAGTTGGTACGGCCCTAGTGGAAATAGGGCACTATGTAGGGAATAGGGTGCCAGTTGGTACGGCCCTAGTGGAAATAGTGCACTATGTAGGGAATAGGGTGCCAGTTGGTACGGCCCTAGTGGAAATAGGGCACTATGTAGGGAATAGGGTGCCAGTTGGTACGACCCTAGTGGAAATAGGGCACTATGTAGGGAATAGGGTGCCAGTTGGTACGGCCCTAGTGGAAATAGGGCACTATGTAGGGAATAGGGTGCCAGTTGGTACGACCCTAGTGGAAATAGGGCACTATGTAGGGAATAGGGCGCGACCCCTTGTCACTGCCACTCTGTGTCTGATGTAACAGCAGCAGGACTCATGACTTCTGTTATCTAGTTTGGCCAAATTACAGAGACCAGCCACCGTCAGCTCACTGACCGAGAGCGATGAAGTAACACATTCTGTGTTTTTCAGCCTGCGACCCCAAATTAGAAATTCTGTATTTTCCCGGGACTCAGAGTTTAGGAAAATATGCCTCTTTTACATAAATATCAGTACATTTCATTGCCCTTATGCATAAAACAAATAACAATGGCATTAAATATCCGTATAAATATCCATTCGTGTTTATTTACCCTCCATTAAAAACACTCATATCTGTCTAGGTTGGAACTGTTGAAATAAAATACATATTTTATTTATTCTGAACTGGAATAAAGTGATTGATCACATCACACACAGTCCTAACGACAGCAGGTCTATTCCGGCCTCTGTTTTAAACAGCACTGAGGTCCTAACGACAGCAGGTCTATTCCGGCCTCTGTTTTTAACAACACTGAGGTCCTAATGACAGCAGGTCTATTCTGGCCTCTGTTTTTAACAACACTGAGGTCCTAATGACAGCAGGTCTATTCTGGCCTCTGTTTTAAACAGCACTGAGGTCCTAACGACAGCAGGTCTATTCCGGCCTCTGTTTTTAACAACACTGAGGTCCTAATGACAGCAGGTCTATTCTGGCCTCTGTTTTTAACAACACTGAGGTCCTAATGACAGCAGGTCTATTCTGGCCTCTGTTTTAAACAGCACTGAGGTCCTAACGACAGCAGGTCTATTCCGGCCTCTGTTTTTAACAACACTGAGGTCCTAATGACAGCAGGTCTATTCTGGCCTCTGTTTTTAACAACACTGAGGTCCTAATGACAGCAGGTCTATTCTGGCCTCTGTTTTTAACAACACTGAGGTCCTAATGACAGCAGGTCTATTCTGGCCTCTGTTTTTAACAACGCTGAGGTCCTAATGACAGCAGGTCTATTCTGGCCTCTGTTTTTAACAACACTGAGGTCCTAACGACAGCAGGTCTATTCTGGTCTCTGTTTTTAACAACACTGAGGTCCTAATGACAGCAGGTCTATTCTGGCCTCTGTTTTTAACAACACTGAGGTCCTAATGACAGCAGGTCTATTCTGGCCTCTGTTTTTAACAACACTGAGGTCCTAATGACAGCAGGTCTATTCTGGCCTCTGTTTTTAACAACACTGAGGTCCTAATGACAGCAGGTCTATTCTGGTCTCTGTTTTTAACAGCACTGAGGTCCTAATGACAGCAGGTCTATTCTGGTCTCTGTTTTTAACAGCACTGAGGTCCTAATGACAGCAGGTCTATTCTGGCCTCTGTTTTTAACAGCACTGAGATCCTAATGACAGCAGGTCTATTCTGGCCTCTGTTTCTAACAACACTGAGGTCCTAATGACAGCAGGTCTATTCTGGCCTCTGTTTTTAACAGCACTGAGGTCCTAATGACAGCAGGTCTATTCTGGCCTCTGTTTTTAACAACACTGAGGTCCTAATGACAGCAGGTCTATTCTGGCCTCTGTTTTTAACAGCACTGAGGTCCTAATGACAGCAGGTCTATTCTGGCCTCTGTTTTTAACGACACTGAGGTCCTAATGACAGCAGGTCTATTCTGGCCTCTGTTTCTAACAACACTGAGGTCCTAATGACAGCAGGTCTATTCTGGCCTCTGTTTTTAACGACACTGAGGTCCTAATGACAGCAGGTCTATTCCGGCCTCTGTTTTTAACGACACTGAGGTCCTAATGACAGCAGGTCTATTCCGGCCTCTGTTTTTAACAACACTGAGGTCCTAATGACAGCAGGTCTATTCTGGCCTCTGTTTTTAACGACACTGAGGTCCTAATGACAGCAGGTCTATTCCGGCCTCTGTTTTTAACGACACTGAGGTCCTAATGACAGCAGGTCTATTCCGGCCTCTGTTTTTAACAGCACTGAGGTCCTAATGACAGCAGGTCTATTCTGGCCTCTGTTTTTAACAGCACTGAGGTCCTAATGACAGCAGGTCTATTCTGGCCTCTGTTTTTAACAGCACTGAGGTCCTAATGACAGCAGGTCTATTCCGGCCTCTGTTTTTAACAACGCTGAGGTCCTAATGACAGCAGGTCTATTCTGGCCTCTGTTTTTAACAGCACTGAGGTCCTAATGACAGCAGGTCTATTCTGGCCTCTGTTTTTAACAACACTGAGGTCCTAATGACAGCAGGTCTATTCCGGCCTCTGTTTCTAACAACGCTGAGGTCCTAATGACAGCAGGTCTATTCTGGCCTCTGTTTTTAACAACACTGAGGTCCTAACGACAGCAGGTCTATTCTGGCCTCTGTTTTTAACAACACTGAGGTCCTAATGACAGCAGGTCTATTCTGGCCTCTGTTTTTAACAACACTGAGGTCCTAATGACAGCAGGTCTATTCTGGCCTCTGTTTTTAACAACACTGAGGTCCTAATGACAGCAGGTCTATTCTGGCCTCTGTTTTTAACAACGCTGAGGTCCTAATGACAGCAGGTCTATTCTGGCCTCTGTTTCTAACAACGCTGAGGTCCTAATGACAGCAGGTCTATTCCGGCCTCTGTTTTTAACAGCACTGAGGTCCTAACGACAGCAGGTCTATTCCGGCCTCTGTTTTTAACGACACTGAGGTCCTAATGACAGCAGGTCTATTCCGGCCTCTGTTTTTAACAACACTGAGGTCCTAATGACAGCAGGTCTATTCTGGCCTCTGTTTCTAACAACGCTGAGGTCCTAATGACAGCAGGTCTATTCTGGCCTCTGTTTTTAACAGCACTGAGGTCCTAATGACAGCAGGTCTATTCTGGCCTCTGTTTCTAACACCACTGAGGTCCTAATGACAGCAGGTCTATTCTGGCCTCTGTTTTAAACAACACTGAGGTCCTAATGACAGCAGGTCTATTCTGGCCTCTGTTTTTAACAGCACTGAGGTCCTAATGACAGCAGGTCTATTCTGGCCTCTGTTTTTAACGACACTGAGGTCCTAATGACAGCAGGTCTATTCTGGCCTCTGTTTCTAACAGCACTGAGGTCCTAATGACAGCAGGTCTATTCTGGCCTCTGTTTTTAACAGCACTGAGGTCCTAATGACAGCAGGTCTATTCTGGCCTCTGTTTTAAACACTGAGGTCCTAATGACAGCAGGTCTATTCTGGCCTCTGTTTCTAACAACGCTGAGGTCCTAATGACAGCAGGTCTATTCTGGCCTCTGTTTTTAACAGCACTGAGGTCCTAATGACAGCAGGTCTATTCTGGCCTCTGTTTTTAACGACACTGAGGTCCTAATGACAGCAGGTCTATTCCGGCCTCTGTTTTTAACAGCACTGAGGTCCTAATGACAGCAGGTCTATTCTGGCCTCTGTTTTTAACAGCACTGAGGTCCTAATGACAGCAGGTCTATTCTGGCCTCTGTTTTTAACAGCACTGAGGTCCTAATGACAGCAGGTCTATTCTGGCCTCTGTTTTTAACGACACTGAGGTCCTAATGACAGCAGGTCTATTCCAGCCTCTGTTTCTAACAACGCTGAGGTCCTAATGACAGCAGGTCTATTCTGGCCTCTGTTTTTAACAACACTGAGGTCCTAATGACAGCAGGTCTATTCTGGCCTCTGTTTCTAACAACACTGAGGTCCTAATGACAGCAGGTCTATTCTGGCCTCTGTTTCTAACAACACTGAGGTCCTAATGACAGCAGGTCTATTCCAGCCTCTGTTTTTAACGACACTGAGGTCCTAACGACAGCAGGTCTATTCTGGCCTCTGTTTTTAACAACACTGAGGTCCTAATGACAGCAGGTCTATTCTGGCCTCTGTTTTTAACAGCACTGAGGTCCTAATGACAGCAGGTCTATTCCGGCCTCTGTTTTAAACAGCACTGAGGTCCTAATGACAGCAGGTCTATTCTGGCCTCTGTTTTTAACAGCACTGAGGTCCTAATGACAGCAGGTCTATTCTGGCCTCTGTTTTTAACAGCACTGAGGTCCTAATGACAGCAGGTCTATTCTGGCCTCTGTTTCTAACAACGCTGAGGTCCTAATGACAGCAGGTCTATTCTGGCCTCTGTTTCTAACAGCACTGAGGTCCTAATGACAGCAGGTCTATTCTGGCCTCTGTTTTAAACGACACTGAGGTCCTAATGACAGCAGGTCTATTCCGGCCTCTGTTTTAAACGACACTGAGGTCCTAACGACAGCAGGTCTATTCCGGCCTCTGTTTTAAACGACACTGAGGTCCTAACGACAGCAGGTCTATTCCGGCCTCTGTTTTAAACAACACCGCCTTATTTCTGCCGATCATCACCTGTTTATAAAATGACAACAACGCCTTGCTATCGGACTGACTGGTCCACTGTGGAACCAGTGTTTCCTGAAGCATCCTGTTCTGAAATACCTCTCTGGGTTTAACCGTCATGATGTGGACGTTTTATTACATTCGTTCCGTTATGAGAGACTCGTTACTAAAGGCTCTTCCACACACACAACACAACACAACACATTGTGGGCGCTGCTCGTTAGACGTTTTCTATGACAGAGAGAGAAACTGATCGCTGTATTTTTGGGTTCATAATGATTGAACGTGTGGCTAGTTTGAGTCCATTTGATGACAGTGTTATCCAGGGTCGTCCCTAGCAGAAATGTTAGTTGAAGTAGTTTTATGGTTATTAAGGTAAAAGACTTGTATAATAACTAAATGTCGTTGGTGTTTATCTGTAGGTAAGGAACGGGTTAATTAGGGGGGGGGGGCGTCCCAAGGATCCCGTATAGCACTGACCCTCCTGTTTCAGCTGTCTGGTGACACGAGGTCTCGCTGTTTCACTACATTTACGATATTTACAGCTGATCTGACTAAATAGAAAATGTTCAATTAATGCATAATAACAAATAATAACAATTAAATAGGACTTTCACATATTCAAGGAAAAGTTACAAGTTACACATTGTATATCTAGCTAACTTAGCTATGAGTTTCTTAGCTAGCAAAAGTGGTAAAAAACTTCACCCCTTAAAAACCACACGCTAACCAAGCTATTAAAAAAAAGCATAAATATAAGCTATGTAACGTTGAATAAAGAGTGATTTATCTGGGTACCCACCAAGTCCCCCAGGCTGTGCAGCTGTCACCGGTCGGAAAGCTCACACTCAACTCACTTTACCAGGAAGACGAAGTCCGCCAAACATACAAACCAATCAGTGTACAGAGAGACGTGACGTCCACGACCCCTTTTTCTCGCTGTTAGCCAATTAAAACACACAACACAAACGTCTGAACTGTCCAATGAAACTGATCGACGGTGATCACGAGACACAGGGATTAAATTATACCGTTAGTTGAATTCAACAATACTGTGATATGATAACTTAGTCTTTCTGTACAATATATTGATTAAAGTGCTTATAAATAGTTTAATTCAACAATACTGTGATATGATAACTTAGTCTTTCTGTACAATATATTGATTAAAGTGCTTATAAATAGTTTAATTCAACAATACTGTGATATGATAATTTATTATTTCTGTACAATATATTGATTAAAGTGCTTATAAATAGTTGAATTCAACAATACTGTGATATGATAATTTATTATTTCTGTACAATATATTGTTTTAAGTGCTTATAAATAGTTTAATTCAACAATAGTGTGGTAAAATAACTTAGTCTTTCTGTACAATATATTGATTAAAGAGCTTATAAATAGTTTAATTCAACAATAGTGTGGTAAAATAACTTAGTCTTTCTGTACAATATATTGCTTTAAGTGCTTATAAATAGTTTAATTCAACAATACTGTGATATGATAACTTATTATTTCTGTACAATATATTGATTAAAGAGCTTATAAATAGTTTAATTCAACAATACTGTGGTAAAATAACTTAGTCTTTCTGTACAATATATTGATTAAAGTGCTTATAAATAGTTTAATTCAACAATACTGTGATATGATAATTTATTATTTCTGTACAATATATTGATTAAAGTGCTTATAAATAGTTTAATTCAACAATACTGTGGTAAAATAACTTAGTCTTTCTGTACAATATATTGATTAAAGAGCTTATAAATAGTTTAATTCAACAATACTGTGATATGATAACTTAGTCTTTCTGTACAATATATTGATTAAAGTGCTTATAAATAGTTTAATTCAACAATAGTGTGGTATGATAACTTAGTCTTTCTGTACAATATATTGATTAAAGAGCTTATAAATAGTTTAATTCAACAATACTGTGATATGATAACTTATTCTTTCTGTACAATATATTGATTAAAGAGCTTATAAATAGTTTAATTCAACAATACTGTGATATGATAACTTATTCTTTCTGTACAATATATTGATTAAAGTGCTTATAAATAGTTTAATTCAACAATACTGTGATATGATAACTTAGTCTTTCTGTACAATATATTGATTAAAGAGCTTATAAATAGTTTAATTCAACAATACTGTGGTAAAATAACTTAGTCTTTCTGTACAATATATTGCTTTAAGTGCTTATAAATAGTTTAATTCAACAATACTGTGGTATGATAACTTAGTCTTTCTGTACAATATATTGATTAAAGTGCTTATAAATAGTTTAATTCAACAATAGTGTGGTAAAATAACTTAGTCTTTCTGTACAATATATTGCTTTAAGTGCTTATAAATAGTTTAATTCAACAATACTGTGGTAAAATAACTTAGTCTTTCTGTACAATATATTGATTAAAGAGCTTATAAATAGTTTAATTCAACAATACTGTGATATGATAACTTATTCTTTCTGTACAATATATTGATTAAAGAGCTTATAAATAGTTGAATTATGAAATTGTTATTTTGATATAAAATGGTACATTCAGAACAGCATTTTAAATTGTTATAGTGACATGATTACAGACCAATAGGATCAGTTATAGTACCTTAGGTCCCACCCTGTCAAAGACAGACAGTCATAACAGACCAATAGGATCAGTTATAGTACCTTAGGTCCCACCCTGTCAAAGACACACAGTCATAACAGACCAATAGGATCAGTTATAGTACCTTAGGTCCCACCCAGTCAAAGACACACAGTCATAACAGACCAATAGGATCAGTTATAGTACCTTAGGTCCCACCCAGTCAAAGACAGACAGTCATAACAGACCAATAGGATCAGTTATAGTACCTTAGGTCCCACCCAGTCAAAGACGGACAGTCATAACAGACCAATAGGATCAGTTATAGTACCTTAGGTCCCACCCTGTCAAAGACAGACAGTCATAACAGACCAATAGGATCAGTTATAGTACCTTAGGTCCCACCCTGTCAAAGACACACAGTCATAACAGACCAATAGGATCAGTTATAGTACCTTAGGTCCCACCCAGTCAAAGACACACAGTCATAACAGACCAATAGGATCAGTTATAGTACCTTAGGTCCCACCCTGTCAAAGACAGACAGTCATAACAGACCAATAGGTTATCAAATATCTTTAATGTAGAGCTCATTAATTGTATTTCAGGTAGGGCTTAATAAATGTCTTTATGGTCAGTTCTTGAACACATGTTGAAGAGAGGTCTTCACTGACATCGATGTCCGATCTTTCAGGTCTTCCTCAGAGGGTCAGTCATCAATCATCCAGACCATCACAGATCACCAGAGGGTCAGTCATCCCTCTACCAGACCAGAGGGTCAGTCATCACTCTACCAGACCATCACAGACCACCAGAGGGTCAGTCATCACTCTACCAGACCATCACAGACCACCAGAGGGTCAGTCATCACTCTACCAGACCAGAGGGTCAGTCATCACTCTACCAGACCATCATAGACCACCAGAGGATCAGTCATCACTCTACCAGACCATCACAGATCACCAGAGGGTCAGTCATCACTCTACCAGACCATCACAGACCACCAGAGGGTCAGTCATCACTCTACCAGACCAGAGGGTCAGTCATCACTCTACCAGACCATCACAGACCACCAGAGGGTCAGTCATCACTCTACCAGACCATCACAGACCAGAGGGTCAGTCATCACTCTACCAGACCAGAGGGTCAGTCATCACTCTACCAGACCAGAGGGTCAGTCATCACTCTACCAGACCAGAGGGTCAGTCATCACTCTACCAGACCAGAGGGTCAGTCATCACTCTACCAGACCATCACAGACCACCAGAGGATCAGTCATCACTCTACCAGACCATCACAGACCACCAGAGGGTCAGTCATCACTCTACCAGACCATCACAGACCACCAGAGGATCAGTCATCACTCTACCAGACCATCACAGATCACCAGAGGGTCAGTCATCACTCTACCAGACCATCACAGACCACCAGAGGATCAGTCATCCCTCTACCAGACCAGAGGGTCAGTCATCCCTCTACCAGACCAGAGGGTCAGTCATCACTCTACCAGACCAGAGGGTCAGTCATCACTCTACCAGACCAGAGGGTCAGTCATCACTCTACCAGACCAGAGGGTCAGTCATCACTCTACCAGACCATCACAGACCACCAGAGGATCAGTCATCACTCTACCAGACCAGAGGGTCAGTCATCCCTCTACCAGACCAGAGGGTCAGTCATCCCTCTACCAGACCAGAGGGTCAGTCATCCCTCTACCAGACCAGAGGGTCAGTCATCACTCTACCAGACCATCACAGACCACCAGAGGGTCAGTCATCCCTCTACCAGACCAGAGGGTCAGTCATCCCTCTACCAGACCATCACAGACCACCAGAGGATCAGTCATCACTCTACCAGACCAGAGGGTCAGTCATCCCTCTACCAGACCAGAGGGTCAGTCATCCCTCTACCAGACCAGAGGGTCAGTCATCCCTCTACCAGACCAGAGGGTCAGTCATCCCTCTATCAGACCATCACAACCAGACCATCACAGACCACCAGAGGGTCAGTCATCACTCTACCAGACCATCACAGACCACCAGAGGGTCAGTCATCACTCTACCAGACCAGAGGGTCAGTCATCACTCTACCAGACCATCACAGACCACCAGAGGGTCAGTCATCCCTCTACCAGACCAGAGGGTCAGTCATCACTCTACCAGACCAGAGGGTCAGTCATCACTCTACCAGACCATCACAGACCACCAGAGGGTCAGTCATCACTCTACCAGACCAGAGGGTCAGTCATCCCTCTACCAGACCAGAGGGTCAGTCATCCCTCTACCAGACCAGAGGATCAGTCATCACTCTACCAGACCAGAGGGTCAGTCATCACTCTACCAGACCAGAGGGTCAGTCATCACTCTACCAGACCAGAGGGTCAGTCATCCCTCTACCAGACCATCACAGACCACCAGAGGGTCAGTCATCACTCTACCAGACCAGAGGGTCAGTCATCACTCTACCAGACCAGAGGGTCAGTCATCCCTCTACCAGACCAGAGGGTCAGTCATCCCTCTACCAGACCAGAGGGTCAGTCATCACTCTACCAGACCATCACAGACCACCAGAGGGTCAGTCATCACTCTACCAGACCAGAGGGTCAGTCATCCCTCTACCAGACCAGAGGGTCAGTCATCCCTCTACCAGACCATCACAGACCACCAGAGGGTCAGTCATCCCTCTACCAGACCAGAGGATCAGTCATCACTCTACCAGACCATCACAGACCAGAGGGTCAGTCATCACTCTACCAGACCAGAGGGTCAGTCATCCCTCTACCAGACCAGAGGGTCAGTCATCACTCTACCAGACCAGAGGGTCAGTCATCCCTCTACCAGACCAGAGGGTCAGTCATCACTCTACCAGACCATCACAGACCACCAGAGGGTCAGTCATCACTCTACCAGACCATCACAGACCACCAGAGGGTCAGTCATCACTCTACCAGACCATCACAGACCACCAGAGGGTCAGTCATCACTCTACCAGACCAGAGGGTCAGTCATCCCTCTACCAGACCAGAGGGTCAGTCATCCCTCTACCAGACCACAGGGTCAGTCATCCCTCTACCAGACCATCATAGACCACCAGAGGGTCTGTCATCACTCTACCAGACCATCACAGACCACCAGAGGGTCAGTCATCACTCTACCAGACCAGAGGGTCAGTCATCCCTCTACCAGACCAGAGGGTCAGTCATCACTCTACCAGACCAGAGGGTCAGTCATCCCTCTACCAGACCAGAGGGTCAGTCATCACTCTACCAGACCAGAGGATCAGTCATCACTCTACCAGACCAGAGGGTCAGTCATCCCTCTACCAGACCAGAGGGTCAGTCATCACTCTACCAGACCATCACAGACCACCAGAGGGTCAGTCATCACTCTACCAGACCATCACAGACCACCAGAGGGTCAGTCATCACTCTACCAGACCATCACAGACCACCAGAGGGTCAGTCATCACTCTACCAGACCAGAGGGTCAGTCATCCCTCTACCAGACCAGAGGGTCAGTCATCCCTCTACCAGACCACAGGGTCAGTCATCCCTCTACCAGACCATCATAGACCACCAGAGGGTCTGTCATCACTCTACCAGACCATCACAGACCACCAGAGGGTCAGTCATCACTCTACCAGACCAGAGGGTCAGTCATCCCTCTACCAGACCAGAGGGTCAGTCATCACTCTACCAGACCAGAGGGTCAGTCATCCCTCTACCAGACCAGAGGGTCAGTCATCACTCTACCAGACCAGAGGGTCAGTCATCACTCTACCAGACCAGAGGGTCAGTCATCCCTCTACCAGACCACAGGGTCAGTCATCCCTCTACCAGACCATCATAGACCACCAGAGGGTCTGTCATCACTCTACCAGACCATCACAGACCACCAGAGGGTCAGTCATCACTCTACCAGACCAGAGGGTCAGTCATCCCTCTACCAGACCAGAGGGTCAGACATCCCTCTACCAGACCAGAGGGTCAGTCATCACTCTACCAGACCAGAGGGTCAGTCATCACTCTACCAGACCAGAGGGTCAGTCATCACTCTACCAGACCAGAGGGTCAGTCATCACTCTACCAGACCAGAGGGTCAGTCATCACTCTACCAGACCAGAGGGTCAGTCATCACTCTACCAGACCAGAGGGTCAGTCATCACTCTACCAGACCAGAGGGTCAGTCATCACTCTACCAGACCAGAGGGTCAGTCATCACTCTACCAGACCAGAGGGTCAGTCATCACTCTACCAGACCAGAGGGTCAGTCATCACTCTACCAGACCAGAGGGTCAGTCATCCCTCTACCAGACCAGAGGGTCAGTCATCCCTCTACCAGACCAGAGGGTCAGTCATCACTCTACCAGACCAGAGGGTCAGTCATCCCTCTACCAGACCAGAGGGTCAGTCATCCCTCTACCAGACCAGAGGGTCAGTCATCACTCTACCAGACCAGAGGGTCAGTCATCCCTCTACCAGACCAGAGGGTCAGTCATCACTCTACCAGACCAGAGGGTCAGTCATCACTCTACCAGACCAGAGGGTCAGTCATCCCTCTACCAGACCACAGGGTCAGTCATCCCTCTACCAGACCATCATAGACCACCAGAGGGTCTGTCATCACTCTACCAGACCATCACAGACCACCAGAGGGTCAGTCATCACTCTACCAGACCAGAGGGTCAGTCATCCCTCTACCAGACCAGAGGGTCAGACATCCCTCTACCAGACCAGAGGGTCAGTCATCACTCTACCAGACCAGAGGGTCAGTCATCACTCTACCAGACCAGAGGGTCAGTCATCACTCTACCAGACCAGAGGGTCAGTCATCACTCTACCAGACCAGAGGGTCAGTCATCACTCTACCAGACCAGAGGGTCAGTCATCACTCTACCAGACCAGAGGGTCAGTCATCACTCTACCAGACCAGAGGGTCAGTCATCACTCTACCAGACCAGAGGGTCAGTCATCACTCTACCAGACCAGAGGGTCAGTCATCACTCTACCAGACCAGAGGGTCAGTCATCCCTCTACCAGACCAGAGGGTCAGTCATCCCTCTACCAGACCAGAGGGTCAGTCATCCCTCTACCAGACCAGAGGGTCAGTCATCACTCTACCAGACCAGAGGGTCAGTCATCACTCTACCAGACCAGAGGGTCAGTCATCCCTCTACCAGACCAGAGGGTCAGTCATCACTCTACCAGACCAGAGGGTCAGTCATCCCTCTACCAGACCAGAGGGTCAGTCATCCCTCTACCAGACCAGAGGGTCAGTCATCCCTCTACCAGACCAGAGGGTCAGTCATCCCTCTACCAGACCATCACAGACCACCAGAGGGTCAGTCATCCCTCTACCAGACCAGAGGGTCAGTCATCACTCTACCAGACCAGAGGGTCAGTCATCCCTCTACCAGACCAGAGGGTCAGTCATCACTCTACCAGACCAGAGGGTCAGTCATCCCTCTACCAGACCAGAGGGTCAGTCATCCCTCTACCAGACCAGAGGGTCAGTCATCACTCTACCAGACCAGAGGGTCAGTCATCACTCTACCAGACCAGAGGGTCAGTCATCACTCTACCAGACCAGAGGGTCAGTCATCCCTCTACCAGACCAGAGGGTCAGTCATCACTCTACCAGACCAGAGGGTCAGTCATCACTCTACCAGACCAGAGGGTCAGTCATCCCTCTACCAGACCAGAGGGTCAGTCATCACTCTACCAGACCATCACAGACCACCAGAGGGTCAGTCATCCCTCTACCAGACCAGAGGGTCAGTCATCCCTCTACCAGACCAGAGGGTCAGTCATCACTCTACCAGACCAGAGGGTCAGTCATCCCTCTACCAGACCAGAGGGTCAGTCATCACTCTACCAGACCAGAGGGTCAGTCATCACTCTACCAGACCAGAGGGTCAGTCATCACTCTACCAGACCAGAGGGTCAGTCATCCCTCTACCAGACCAGAGGGTCAGTCATCCCTCTACCAGACCAGAGGGTCAGTCATCACTCTACCAGACCAGAGGGTCAGTCATCACTCTACCAGACCAGAGGGTCAGTCATCCCTCTACCAGACCAGAGGGTCAGTCATCCCTCTACCAGACCAGAGGGTCAGTCATCACTCTACCAGACCAGAGGGTCAGTCATCACTCTACCAGACCAGAGGGTCAGTCATCCCTCTACCAGACCAGAGGGTCAGTCATCCCTCTACCAGACCAGAGGGTCAGTCATCCCTCTACCAGACCAGAGGGTCAGTCATCACTCTACCAGACCAGAGGGTCAGTCATCCCTCTACCAGACCAGAGGGTCAGTCATCCCTCTACCAGACCAGAGGGTCAGTCATCCCTCTACCAGACCAGAGGGTCAGTCATCCCTCTACCAGACCAGAGGGTCAGTCATCACTCTACCAGACCAGAGGGTCAGTCATCCCTCTACCAGACCAGAGGGTCAGTCATCCCTCTACCAGACCAGAGGGTCAGTCATCACTCTACCAGACCAGAGGGTCAGTCATCACTCTACCAGACCAGAGGGTCAGTCATCACTCTACCAGACCAGAGGGTCAGTCATCCCTCTACCAGACCAGAGGGTCAGTCATCCCTCTACCAGACCAGAGGGTCAGTCATCACTCTACCAGACCATCACAGACCAGAGGGTCAGTCATCCCTCTACCAGACCAGAGGGTCAGTCATCACTCTACCAGACCAGAGGGTCAGTCATCACTCTACCAGACCAGAGGGTCAGTCATCCCTCTACCAGACCAGAGGGTCAGTCATCCCTCTACCAGACCAGAGGGTCAGTCATCACTCTACCAGACCAGAGGGTCAGTCATCACTCTACCAGACCAGAGGGTCAGTCATCCCTCTACCAGACCAGAGGGTCAGTCATCACTCTACCAGACCAGAGGGTCAGTCATCACTCTACCAGACCAGAGGGTCAGTCATCCCTCTACCAGACCAGAGGGTCAGTCATCACTCTACCAGACCAGAGGGTCAGTCATCCCTCTACCAGACCAGAGGGTCAGTCATCCCTCTACCAGACCAGAGGGTCAGTCATCCCTCTACCAGACCAGAGGGTCAGTCATCACTCTACCAGACCAGAGGGTCAGTCATCCCTCTACCAGACCAGAGGGTCAGTCATCCCTCTACCAGACCAGAGGGTCAGTCATCACTCTACCAGACCAGAGGGTCAGTCATCCCTCTACCAGACCAGAGGGTCAGTCATCCCTCTACCAGACCAGAGGGTCAGTCATCACTCTACCAGACCAGAGGGTCAGTCATCCCTCTACCAGACCAGAGGGTCAGTCATCCCTCTACCAGACCAGAGGGTCAGTCATCCCTCTACCAGACCAGAGGGTCAGTCATCACTCTACCAGACCAGAGGGTCAGTCATCCCTCTACCAGACCAGAGGGTCAGTCATCCCTCTACCAGACCAGAGGGTCAGTCATCACTCTACCAGACCAGAGGGTCAGTCATCCCTCTACCAGACCAGAGGGTCAGTCATCCCTCTACCAGACCAGAGGGTCAGTCATCCCTCTACCAGACCAGAGGGTCAGTCATCCCTCTACCAGACCAGAGGGTCAGTCATCACTCTACCAGACCAGAGGGTCAGTCATCCCTCTACCAGACCAGAGGGTCAGTCATCCCTCTACCAGACCAGAGGGTCAGTCATCCCTCTACCAGACCAGAGGGTCAGTCATCACTCTACCAGACCAGAGGGTCAGTCATCCCTCTACCAGACCAGAGGGTCAGTCATCCCTCTACCAGACCAGAGGATCAGTCATCCCTCTACCAGACCATCAGAACTCTGTAGTTGTCAAAGTCGGAGATTCCTGATTCTCTGGTTTCCATGGAGAAGTGATGAAGGAGTCCCATCAGTCTGATCGTCAAATTCAGCTCCTGAAAAGAGACAGTGGGAACTGGATATCGTGATTGGCCCTCTGTCCTTCAGCCCGGTCCAGAATTAACTTCTGCACAGTTCTGATAGGTTGGTCTCGTCCAGCTAAAAGATGTCGTTGCGTTCGATCGGTGTTGCTGTGTCTTCTGGATGCTTGTCTCAGCTCATGTTTATTATTATTGACCTGTCCTGTTCCTCCACCTGTGATGTAGAGCTCTGTGTCGATCTTATTGAGAAGTGTTGGGTTTCCTTGTTTAGCGATTCCCTTAGATTTTTTATAATTCGAAGTCGGCTCTTCATAGCAAGATCAGCTAATAGGTCCCTAACAATGCAGAGGACATCAATGTTACCAATTATCTTATTAATTCATGATTTCCCAAAAAATCAAATAAATTAAAAAAATAAATAAATAAAAACTTTTTCTCCTCCTCCCTATTCTCTCTCTATCCATCTCTATGTCCATTTCTTCTCCTCCCTCCTCCTCCTCCTCCCTATTCTCTCTCTATCCATCTCTATGTCCATTTCTCCTTCTCCCTCCTCCTCCTCCTCCTCCCTATTCTCTCTCTATCCATCTCTATGTCCATTTCTCCTTCTCCCTCCTCCTCCTCCTCCTCCCTATTCTCTCTCTATCCATCTCTATGTCCATTTCTTCTCCTCCCTCCTCCTCCTCCTCCCTATTCTCTCTCTATCCATCTCTATGTCCATTTCTCCTTCTCCCTCCTCCTCCTCCTCCTCCCTATTCTCTCTCTATCCATCTCTATGTCCATTTCTCCTTCTCCCTCCTCCTCCTCCTCCTCCCTATTCTCTCTCTATCCATCTCTATGTCCATTTCTTCTCCTCCCTCCTCCTCCTCCTCCCTATTCTCTCTCTATCCATCTCTATGTCCATTTCTCCTCCCTCCTCCTCCTCCTCCTCCTCCCTATTCTCTCTCTATCCATCTCTATGTCCATTTCTTCTCCTCCCTCCTCCTCCTCCTCCTCCCTATTCTCTCTCTATCCATCTCTATGTCCATTTCTCCTTCTCCCTCCTCCTCCTCCTCCCTATTCTCTCTCTATCCATCTCTATGTCCATTTCTTCTCCTCCCTCCTCCTCCTCCTCCTCCTCCCTATTCTCTCTCTATCCATCTCTATGTCCATTTCTTCTCCTCCCTCCTCCTCCTCCTCCTCCCTATTCTCTCTCTATCCATCTCTATGTCCATTTCTTCTCCTCCCTCCTCCTCCTCCTCCTTATTCTCTCTCTATCCATCTCTATGTCCATTTCTCCTCCTCCCTCCTCCTCCTCCTCCTCCCTATTCTCTCTCTATCCATCTCTATGTCCATTTCTTCTCCTCCCTCCTCCTCCTCCTCCTCCCTATTCTCTCTCTATCCATCTCTATGTCCATTCTCCAGTGTGTCAGCGAGCTCCTTCTGGTCCATTTTCCTCAGGACGTGCAGTGTGATCTTCAGAGCCCCCTCTCTGGCACTGCTCTCCTGCTTCTCATCTTCAGCGTCCACCACTTCCTCATCCTCCCTCTCGGACTCTCAAAGCATTCTGGGAGATCTGGAGTAAGAATTCTCTTCGGGTCTCTTCAAGTGACTGAAAACAAACAAGTTGAAAAGTTCCGATCAAAAAGGAGTTCAAAGTTCAAAGTTGAGCTGAAAGAAAAAAAACTGTCTATTCGTAATAATTTGATTGATTTGTCTGCTTTTAAAAAAATATATATATATTGAGGTAAACAAGACCGGTGTTAGAAAAATGAATATAAAGTCCAGGTTTGTCTGGCGACTCTGGGCGGACCGACCACTGGGAATCTCTCCTGTTGCTCTCTGTGGACAGGGCAAGAGGTTATACACCTGGAAACAGGTAACTGAGCACAATGAGTATTTCCTGTTTGTTGTTTTCTCCTCTTCCTGTTTGTGAATTCCCTCCATCTCTGATCCAAGGTCAATGAGTGTTGCAGGCGCGCGGATCCGGATCAATAAACCCAGGTAATATTGTAATAAACATGATTGATTGATTGATTGATTGCACCTGTGACGGCTCATTCCAGTACTTTTCTGGTCACTTCCTGACCATAGTAAGATGTTATTTTTCTATGGTAGAAGTAGGTCAGGGTGTGACAGGGGGTGTTTTTTTTAATGTTTTTGTATTTCTATGTTCTAGTTTTTGTATTTCTACGTTGTTTTTTTTTTTTTTGGGTTTGGGGATGATCTCCAATTAGAGGCAGCTTAGTCATCGTTGTCTCTAATTGGAGGTCATATTTATTAAGTTGGGTGTTTGTCCCACCTGGGTTTTTTTGTGGGAGATTAATTTTGAGTTGTGTATGTTTTACCTCTGCGTCACGTTTATTATTATATATATATTTTTTTGTTTGTTGTGTCTTTCAGTTTATTTATGTATCGCTATAGTTTTAAATAAATAAAAAAAAAGGAAAGACATCCTTCTCGTTACGACAACGTCCCCCCTTTTTTAACACAGGTCGTGTTCCTGACGACGCCAGATCTTTACAAACCGCCCTGGATACGTATTTTAACGTGTATCGGTTTTAACCCACATCGTATGTTGATGACACGGCACACAACCATTGGTTGATGCACGAGCAAACGCCTGATTGGTCATTTCAAAATTCAGGATTTTTGAGGAATATAAACATATCGTTACTTGAGAGAGAGACGTTTTTTTTATTTTTTTTTTCTTCTCCGTTTGGTTAGGTCAGGGTGTGACGTGACGTGGTGTGGGTGTTCTATGTGTTATATTTCTATGTTTTTGTATTTCTTTGTGTTGAGCCGAGTATGGTTCCTAATCGGAGGCAGCTGTCTATCGTTGTCTCTGATTGGGAACCATACTTAGTGTTCAGCCTGCAGAACGTGACGTTCCCTTGTTGTGTTGTTGTACAGCTCAGTGTTTAGCCTGCAGAACGTGACGTTCCCTTGTTGTGTTGTTGTTGTACAGCTCAGTGTTTAGCCTGCAGAACGTGACGTTCCCTTGTTGTGTTGTTGTACAGCTCAGTGTTTAGCCTGCAGAACGTGACGTTCCCTTGTTGTGTTGTTGTACAGCTCAGTGTTTAGCCTGCAGAACGTGACGTTCCTTTGTGTTGTTGTTGTACAGCTCAGTGTTTAGCCTGCAGAACGTGACGTTCCCTTGTTGTGTTGTTGTTGTACAGCTCAGTGTTTAGCCTGCAGAACGTGACGTTCCCTTGTTGTGTTGTTGTTGTACAGCTCAGTGTTTAGCCTGCAGAACGTGACGTTCCCTTGTTGTGTTGTTGTTGTACAGCTCAGTGTTTAGCCTGCAGAACGTGACGTTCCCTTGTGTTGTTGTTGTACAGCTCAGTGTTTAGCCTGCAGAACGTGACGTTCCCTTGTTGTGTTGTTGTACAGCTCAGTGTTTAGCCTGCAGAACGTGACGTTCCCTTGTTGTGTTGTTGTTGTACAGCTCAGTGTTTAGCCTGCAGAACGTGACGTTCCCTTGTGTTGTTGTTGTACAGCTCAGTGTTTAGCCTGCAGAACGTGACGTTCCCTTGTTGTGTTGTTGTACAGCTCAGTGTTTAGCCTGCAGAACGTGACGTTCCCTTGTTGTGTTGTTGTACAGCTCAGTGTTTAGCCTGCAGAACGTGACGTTCCCTTGTGTTGTTGTACAGCTCAGTGTTTAGCCTGCAGAACGTGACGTTCCCTTGTTGTGTTGTTGTACAGCTCAGTGTTTAGCCTGCAGAACGTGACGTTCCCTTGTTGTGTTGTTGTTGTACAGCTCAGTGTTTAGCCTGCAGAACGTGACGTTCCCTTGTTGTGTTGTTGTTGTACAGCTCAGTGTTTAGCCTGCAGAACGTGACGTTCCCTTGTTGTGTTGTTGTACAGCTCAGTGTTTAGCCTGCAGAACGTGACGTTCCTTTGTTCTTGTTGTGTTGTTGTACAGCTCAGTGTTTAGCCTGCAGAACGTGACGTTCTGATTTTGATATTAACATTTAAATCATGAGCACCTTGGGTCTCCTCCTTAAGACGATCGTCACACTTTCATAAATACCTCATGAGCTTTAGTACAACTGTCTTAACCTCCATCACAACCCAAAATATACGACGGTTTTTACTCCATTGTCTGGTTCGCGGTCAGATGAGGCAGCAGAATTCAAACTGTCTTCCTGGTCTAAACGGTCAAGACGTTTGTTTCTCCAATGGGAGACACCGGTTCAGATCCCACCCCCGTGACAGACAGACACAGACACAGACACACACACACACACACACACACACACACACACACACACACACACACACACACACACACACACACACACACACACACACACACACACACACACACACACACACAGAGAGAGACACGGCATTATTTAAAACAAGAGAGTTTTAATGGAAATTATAATTTAAAAAAAAGGTACAAATAAAAACTAGAATCATCAGGTTGAAAGCAATGACATGTGGAACAGCCCATCCCACCCTCCCCTGTCCCACAGACCTATACAGGGAGTAGGGGGGGGGGGGTAGAGAGTAGCATGTGGAACAGCCCATCCCACCCTCCCCTGTCCCACAGACCTATACAGGGAGTAGGGGGGGTAGAGAGTAGCATGTGGAACAGCCCATCCCACCCTCCCCTGTCCCACAGACCTATACAGGGAGTAGGGGGGGTAGAGAGTAGCATGTGGAACAGCCCATCCCACCCTCCCCTGTCCCACAGACCTATACAGGGAGTAGGGGGGGTAGAGGGCAAGGGGGGTTAGAGTCCAGGGGCCAGAGACTAGGGGGGCTAGAGAGCAAGGGGGGCTAGAGAGCAAGGGGCCAGAGAGCAAGGGGGGCCAGAGACTAGGGGGCCAGAGAGTAGGGGGGGCCTGAGAGTAGGGGGGGCCAGAGAGTAGGGGGGGCCCAGAGAGTAGGGGGGGCCAGAGAGTAGGGGGGGCCAGAGAGTAGGGGGGGCCAGAGAGTAGGGGGGGCCAGAGAGTAGGGGGGGCCAGAGAGTAGGGGGGGCCAGAGAGTAAGGGGGGGCCAGAGAGTAAGGGGGGGCCAGAGTAAGGGGGGGCCAGAGACTAGGGGGGGCCAGAGACTAGGGGGGGGCCAGAGACCAGGGGGGGCCAGAGACCAGGGGGGGCCAGAGACTAGGGGGGCCAGAGACTAGGGGGGCCAGAGACTAGGGGGCCAGAGACCAGGGGGGCCAGAGACCAAGGGGGGCCAGAGACCAAGGGGGGCCAGAGACCAGGGGGGGCCAGAGACCAGGGGGGGCCAGAGACCAGGGGGGGCCAGAGACCAGGGGGGGCCAGAGACCAGGGGGGGCCAGAGACTAGGGGGGCCAGAGACTAGGGGGCCAGAGGCTAGGGGGGCCAGAGACTAGGGGGCCAGAGACTAGGGGGCCAGAGGCTAGGGTGGCCAGAGACTAGGGGGGCCAGAGAGTAGGGGGCCAGAGAGTAGGGGGCCAGAGAGTAGGGGGCCAGAGAGTAGGGGGCCAGAGAGTAGGGGGCCAGAGAGTAGGGGTGTATTTGAGATTAGACGCTCCAGGGTCATGAAGCACACAGGTGGAGTAGACGAGCCCTGATGTCCCGTAGAAAATAACTGACGATCCACAGCAAAACAGCCAGGCCAGACTAGACGATCCAGAGAAAAACAGCCAGGCCAGACTAGACGATCCAGAGCAAAACAGCCAGGCCAGACTAGACGATCCACAGCAGAACAGCCAGGCGATCCAGACCTGACTAGACGATCCACAGCAGAAGAGCCAGGCGATCCTGACGATTCAGCCGGAGCAGCCTCGGCAACCACAGTGGGTACACTCTATAATCCTCCCCTGGAGAGAGAGAGAAACAGAGAGACAGAGAGAGAGAGAAACAGAGACACAGCGAGGAGAGAGAGAGAGAGAGAGAGAGAGAGAGACAGAGACAGAGACAGAGACAGACAGAGAAACAGAGAGAGACAGAGACAGACAGAGAAACAGAGAGAGACAGAGAAACAGAGAGAGAGAGAGAGAGAGAGACAGAGAGACAGAGAGAGAGAGAGAGACAGAGAGACAGAGAGAGAGAGACAGAGAGACAGA
>NC_138308.1:40000-67500 GCF_965601325.2 Salmo salar | reverse complement strand
TAGTAGTACTATAGTATTATTGCAGTACTCACCACCTCCAGCTTGCTCTTGGGGACTCTATAGTAGTATTATAGTAGTACTATAGTATTATTGCAGTACTCACCACCTCCAGCTTGCTCTTGGGGACTCTATAGTAGTATTATAGTAGTACTATAGTATTAATGCAGTACTCACCACCTCCAGCTTGCTCTTGGGGACTCTATAGTAGTATTATAGTAGTACTATAGTATTAATGCAGTACTCACCACCTCCAGCTTGCTCTTGGGGACTCTATAGTAGTATTACAGTAGTACTATAGTATTATTGCAGTACTCACCACCTCCAGCTTGCTCTTGGGGACTCTATAGTAGTATTATAGTAGTACTATAGTATTATTGCAGTACTCACCACCTCCAGCTTGCTCTTGGGGACTCTATAGTAGTATTATAGTAGTACTATAGTATTATTGCAGTACTCACCACCTCCAGCTTGCTCTTGGGGACTCTATAGTAGTATTATAGTAGTACTATAGTATTATTGCAGTACTCACCACCTCCAGCTTGCTCTTGGGGACTCTATAGTAGTATTATAGTAGTACTATAGTATTATTGCAGTACTCACCACCTCCAGCTTGCTCTTGGGGACTCTATAGTAGTATTATAGTAGTACTATAGTATTATTGCAGTACTCACCACCTCCAGCTGGCTCTTGGGGACTCTATAGTAGTATTATAGTAGTACTATAGTATTATTGCAGTACTCACCACCTCCAGCTTGCTCTTGGGGACTCTATAGTAGTATTATAGTAGTACTATAGTATTATTGCAGTACTCACCACCTCCAGCTTGCTCTTGGGGACTCTATAGTAGTATTATAGTAGTACTATAGTATTATTGCAGTACTCACCACCTCCAGCTTGCTCTTGGGGACTCTATAGTAGTATTATAGTAGTATTATAGTATTATTGCAGTACTCACCACCTCCAGCTTGCTCTTGGGGACTCTATAGTAGTATTATAGTAGTACTATAGTATTATTGCAGTACTCACCACCTCCAGCTTGCTCTTGGGGACTCTATAGTAGTATTATAGTAGTACTATAGTATTATTGCAGTACTCACCACCTCCAGCTTGCTCTTGGGGACTCTATAGTAGTATTATAGTATTATTGCAGTACTCACCACCTCCAGCTTGCTCTTGGGGACTCTATAGTAGTATTATAGTAGTACTATAGTATTATTGCAGTACTCACCACCTCCAGCTTGCTCTTGGGGACTCTATAGTAGTATTATAGTAGTACTATAGTATTATTGCAGTACTCACCACCTCCAGCTTGCTCTTGGGGACTCTATAGTAGTATTATAGTAGTACTATAGTATTATTGCAGTACTCACCACCTCCAGCTTGCTCTTGGGGACTCTATAGTAGTATTATAGTATTATTGCAGTACTCACCACCTCCAGCTTGCTCTTGGGGACTCTATAGTAGTATTACAGTAGTACTATAGTATTATTGCAGTACTCACCACCTCCAGCTGGCTCTTGGGGACTCTATAGTAGTATTATAGTAGTATTATTGCAGTACTCACCACCTCCAGCTTGCTCTTGGGGACTCTATAGTAGTATTATAGTAGTACTATAGTATTATTGCAGTACTCACCACCTCCAGCTTGCTCTTGGGGACTCTATAGTAGTATTATAGTAGTACTATAGTATTATTGCAGTACTCACCACCTCCAGCTTGCTCTTGGGGACTCTATAGTAGTATTATAGTAGTACTATAGTATTATTGCAGTACTCACCACCTCCAGCTTGCTCTTGGGGACTCTATAGTAGTATTATAGTAGTACTATAGTATTATTGCAGTACTCACCACCTCCAGCTTGCTCTTGGGGACTCTATAGTAGTACTATAGTATTATTGCAGTACTCACCACCTCCAGCTTGCTCTTGGGGACTCTATAGTAGTATTATAGTAGTACTATAGTATTATTGCAGTACTCACCACCTCCAGCTTGCTCTTGGGGACTCTATAGTAGTATTATAGTAGTATTATTGCAGTACTCACCACCTCCAGCTTGCTCTTGGGGACTCTATAGTAGTATTACAGTAGTACTATAGTATTATTGCAGTACTCACCACCTCCAGCTTGCTCTTGGGGACTCTATAGTAGTATTATAGTAGTACTATAGTATTATTGCAGTACTCACCACCTCCAGCTTGCTCTTGGGGACTCTATAGTAGTATTATAGTAGTACTATAGTATTATTGCAGTACTCACCACCTCCAGCTTGCTCTTGGGGACTCTATAGTAGTATTATAGTAGTATTATTGCAGTACTCACCACCTCCAGCTTGCTCTTGGGGACTCTATAGTAGTATTGTAGTATTATTGTAGTATTATAGTAGTACTATAGTAGTATTATTGCAGTACTCACCACCTCCAGCTTGCTCTTGGGGACTCTATAGTAGTATTATAGTAGTACTATAGTATTATTGCAGTACTCACCACCTCCAGCTTGCTCTTGGGGACTCTATAGTAGTATTATAGTAGTACTATAGTAGTATTATTGCAGTACTCACCACCTCCAGCTTGCTCTTGGGGACTCTATAGTAGTATTATAGTAGTACTATAGTATTATTGCAGTACTCACCACCTCCAGCTTGCTCTTGGGGACTCTATAGTAGTATTATAGTAGTACTATAGTATTATTGCAGTACTCACCACCTCCAGCTTGCTCTTGGGGACTCTATAGTAGTATTATAGTAGTACTATAGTATTAATGCAGTACTCACCACCTCCAGCTTGCTCTTGGGGACTCTATAGTAGTATTATAGTAGTACTATAGTATTAATGCAGTACTCACCACCTCCAGTTTGCTCTTGGGGACTCTATAGTAGTATTATAGTAGTACTATAGTATTAATGCAGTACTCACCACCTCCAGCTGGCTCTTGGGGACTCTATAGTAGTATTACAGTAGTACTATAGTATTATTGCAGTACTCACCACCTCCAGCTGGCTCTTGGGGACTCTATAGTAGTATTATAGTAGTACTATAGTATTAATGCAGTACTCACCACCTCCAGCTTGCTCTTGGGGACTCTATAGTAGTATTATAGTAGTACTATAGTATTATTGCAGTACTCACCACCTCCAGCTTGCTCTTGGGGACTCTATAGTAGTATTATAGTAGTACTATAGTATTATTGCAGTACTCACCACCTCCAGCTTGCTCTTGGGGACTCTATAGTAGTATTATAGTAGTACTATAGTATTATTGCAGTACTCACCACCTCCAGCTTGCTCTTGGGGACTCTATAGTAGTATTACAGTAGTACTATAGTATTATTGCAGTACTCACCACCTCCAGCTTGCTCTTGGGGACTCTATAGTAGTATTATAGTAGTACTATAGTATTATTGCAGTACTCACCACCTCCAGCTTGCTCTTGGGGACTCTATAGTAGTATTATAGTAGTACTATAGTATTATTGCAGTACTCACCACCTCCAGCTTGCTCTTGGGGACTCTATAGTAGTATTATAGTAGTACTATAGTATTATTGCAGTACTCACCACCTCCAGCTTGCTCTTGGGGACTCTATAGTAGTATTATAGTAGTACTATAGTATTATTGCAGTACTCACCACCTCCAGCTTGCTCTTGGGGACTCTATAGTAGTATTATAGTAGTACTATAGTATTATTGCAGTACTCACCACCTCCAGCTGGCTCTTGGGGACTCTATAGTAGTATTATAGTAGTACTATAGTATTAATGCAGTACTCACCACCTCCAGCTTGCTCTTGGGGACTCTATAGTAGTATTATAGTAGTACTATAGTATTATTGCAGTACTCACCACCTCCAGCTTGCTCTTGGGGACTCTATAGTAGTATTATAGTAGTACTATAGTATTATTGCTGTACTCACCACCTCCAGCTTGCTCTTGGGGACTCTATAGTAGTATTATAGTAGTACTATAGTATTAATGCAGTACTCACCACCTCCAGCTTGCTCTTGGGGACTCTATAGTAGTATTATAGTAGTATTATAGTATTATTGCAGTACTCACCACCTCCAGCTTGCTCTTGGGGACTCTATAGTAGTATTATAGTAGTACTATAGTATGATTGCAGTACTCACCACCTCCAGCTTGCTCTTGGGGACTCTATAGTAGTATTATAGTAGTACTATAGTATTAATGCAGTACTCACCACCTCCAGCTTGCTCTTGGGGACTCTATAGTAGTATTATAGTAGTACTATAGTATTATTGCAGTACTCACCACCTCCAGCTTGCTCTTGGGGACTCTGCAGATGCAGTTGGTCCCAAAGTTGGTGTCCCGTGTCTGGATGCATCGAAGACAGCACAGGTTCTCGTATCCCTGTTTCTTCCACTTAGCGATCAGATTCTTATCAGCATAACTCTCCTTTATACAGTAGTCATACAGCTCTACGCACACACACACACACACAGGACACAGGACGCACACACACACACACACACACACACACACACACACACACACACACACACACACACACACACACACACACACACACACACACACACACACACACACACACACACACACACACACACACACACACACACACACACACACACACACACACACACACACACACACACACACACACACAGGACAGAGAGAGAGAGAGAGAGAGAGAGAGAGAGAGAGAGAGGAGAGAGAGAGAGAGCATTATACCTAAAAACCCAAACCCTAAAATAAGCAAACTCAACGCTCCACTAGCCTCTGCATCTTATATATTCAGTGTACGACGGTCTTCCTCTGCTGACGGTCTTCCTCTTATGTAACAGTAATATTATCTACCTCTGCTGACGGTCTTCCTCTTATGTAACAGTAATATCTATCTCTGCTGACGGTCTTCCTCTTATGTAACAGTAATATCTATCTCTGCTGATGGTCTTCCTCTTATGTAACAGTAATATCTATCTCTGCTGACGGTCTTCCTCTTATGTAACAGTAATATCTATCTCTGCTGACGGTCTTCCTCTTATGTAACAGTAATATCTATCTCTGCTGACGGTCTTCCTCTGCTGACGGTCTACCTCTTATGTAACAGTAACATCTATCTCTGCTGACGGTCTTCCTCTTATGTAACAGTATTATCTATCTCTGCTGACGGTCTTCCTCTTATGTAACAGTAATATCCATCTCTGCTGACGGTCTTCCTCTTATGTAACAGTAATATTATCTACCTCTGCTGACGGTCTTCCTCTTATGTAACAGTAATATCTATCTCTGCTGACGGTCTTCCTCTTATGTAACAGTAATATCTATCTCTGCTGACGGTCTTCCTCTTATGTAACAGTAATATTATCTATCTCTGCTGACGGTCTTCCTCTTATGTAACAGTAATATCTATCTCTGCTGACAGTCTTCCTCTTATGTAACAGTAATATCTATCTCTGCTGACGGTCTTCCTCTTATGTAACAGTAATATCTATCTCTGCTGACGGTCTTCCTCTTATGTAACAGTAATATTATCTATCTCTGCTGACGGTCTTCCTCTGCTGACGGTCTTCCTCTTATGTAACAGTAATATCTATCTCTGCTGACGGTCTTCCTCTGCTGACGGTCTTCCTCTTATGTAACAGTAATATCTACCTCTGCTGACGGTCTTCCTCTTATGTAACAGTAATATTATCTATCTCTGCTGACGGTCTTCCTCTTATGTAACAGTAATATCTATCTCTGCTGACGGTCTTCCTCTTATGTAACAGTAATATCTATCTCTGCTGACGGTCTTCCTCTTATGTAACAGTAATATCTATCTCTGCTGACGGTCTTCCTCTTATGTAACAGTAATATCTATCTCTGCTGACGGTCTTCCTCTTATGTAACAGTAATATCTATCTCTGCTGACGGTCTTCCTCTTATGTAACAGTAATATCTATCTCTGCTGACGGTCTTCCTCTTATGTAACAGTAATATCTATCTCTGCTGACGGTCTTCCTCTTATGTAACAGTAATATTATCTATCTCTGCTGACGGTCTTCCTCTTATGTAACAGTAATATCTATCTCTGCTGACGGTCTTCCTCTTATGTAACAGTAATATCTATCTCTGCTGACGGCGTTCCTCTTATGTAACAGTAATATCATCTACCTCTGCTGACGGTCTTCCTCTTATGTAACAGTAATATCTATCTCTGCTGACGGTCTTCCTCTTATGTAACAGTAATATTATCTATCTCTGCTGACGGTCTTCCTCTTATGTAACAGTAATATCTATCTCTGCTGACGGTCTTCCTCTTATGTAACAGTAATATCTATCTCTGCTGACGGTCTTCCTCTTATGTAACAGTAATATCTATCTCTGCTGACGGTCTTCCTCTTATGTAACAGTAATATCTATCTCTGCTGACGGTCTTCCTCTTATGTAACAGTAATATCTATCTCTGCTGACGGTCTTCCTCTTATGTAACAGTAATATCTATCTCTGCTGACGGCGTTCCTCTTATGTAACAGTAATATCTATCTCTGCTGACGGCGTTCCTCTTATGTAACAGTAATATTATCTACCTCTGCTGATGGCCTTCCTCTTGTAGAACAAGTCGAAGATATATCTGCTCCTCTGATGATGCAGTCTGAATATCGGCCACAGGGACTCCACCTTCCGCTTTCCCTCGTGAGGCTCCGTCTCGGCTGTAAGGAGACAAATCGCAACCTCGTCATCGATACAATACAGGAATTATCCAAGATTCCCCCACCATTCTCCAAGATTCCCCCACCATTCTCCAAGATTTCCCCATTATCCAAGATTTCCCCCATTCTCCAAGATTCCCCCATTCTCCAAGATTTCCCCATTCTCCAAGATTCCCCCATTCTCCAAGATTCCCCCATTCTCCAAGATTCCCCCATTCTCCAAGATTCCCCCATTCATACATCAACTTTATATTGTAGCTAGCTAAGTAGCTAATAGTTTGGCTGGTTGATTACCCTAGCTCAACTAACTACACTGAACAACAATATAAAAAAAAACGCAACATGTGAAGTGTTGGTCCCATGTTTCCATACAGTAAAAAAAACGTATTTCTCTCTTAAATTTTTGAGAACAAATGTGTTTACATCCTTGTTAGTGAGCATTTCTACTTTTTCAAGATAATCCATCCAACTGACAGGTGCGGCATATCAAGAAGCAGATTAAACAACACAGGTGCACCTTGTGCTGGGGGACAATAAAAGGCCACTCTAAAAAATGTGCAGTTTTGTCACAACAACTCAATGCCACAGATGTCTCAAGTTGAGGGAGTGTGCAATTGGCATGCTGACTGCAGGAACGTCTACCAGAGCTGTTGCCAGAGAATTGAAATGTTCATTCCTCTACCATAAGCCACCTCCGTCATTTTAGAGAATTTGGCTGTATTTTTTTTTTTTTTTTTTTTAAAGGTATCTGTGACCAACAGATGCATATCTGTATTCCCAGTCATGTGAAATCCATAGATTAGGACCTAATGAATGTATTGCAGTTTAAGGATTTCCTTATATGAACTCAGTAACATTTTGTTTTTACCTTGTTGCGTTTATATTATTGTTCAGTGTAGTTAACTTAGAAACTACCTATCTAAAACCTCAACCTTTTGGTTATGATTGTCGAGGTATCTGAACAATAACCCACAATACGACAAAGGAAACATACAGATAGTGAAGGCGAGACAGAGGGGTTGTAGGTATCTGGCTGTACGGACAGCCTCGTTAGGTTACGGAGAAGTTAGTCAGTCACAATAAAAACAGGACTGATCCAAATCAGATTCATACAACAACTTGATAATATAGCTTAGTTGAGACTGGTTGAATATCCCCCCCAAAATATTAAATGTTAACATTTGTGTAGACATGATGTTAGCTGAGCCTCGTTTTGTTACAGTCGGAGTAGAGGATTTAGTTAGCTTAGGTGGCTAACATTATTAGCTAGCTAAAAAATATATATTTTTTTTACCTTCTCTCATTTTTTGGTCTAATTCGTCCAAAGTCGGTTCAATCAACTCCCAGCCATCGGGAGGTGGTTTCCTGCTCCTCTTTACTTTCGGCATCGCGTTTAATCAAAACGGATTATTTAACCAAAATGAAAAACAATAAACCTTATTTCCCCCCCCTCGCGTAGTATATTTTTTTTTTGGTGTGTATTGATTTCGTAGGCCTGCTCACCGTCGCTTCTTATTGACGTCACGGCTCGATCCTCGATCGCACGATATGTACGTCACTCAATTCTATTTCATTCAATTGAGGGGCTTTTTGCTGCGTTCATAACAACTGGGAACTCGGCGAAAACTCCGACTACAGTGCGTTCACAACAACTGGGAACTCGGGGGGGGGGGGGGGGGGGGGGAAGTGTTCGGATGCTCTTGATTGACAACGTGTTCCAGTTCCCGCCCAATATCCAGCCCCTTCACACGGCCATTGAAGAGGAAGTGGGACCAACATTCCAACAGGCCACCAATCAACAGCCTGATCAACTCTATGTGAAGGAGATGTGTCGCGCTGCATGAGACAAATGGGGGGGGGTCACACCAGATACTGACTGGTTCTCTGATCCACACCCCTAACTTTCTTTTTATAAAGGTATCTGTGACCGACAGATGCATATCTGTATTCCCAGTCGTGTGAAATCCATAGATTAGGGCCTAAGGCATTGATTTCAATTGACTTATTTCCATATATGAACTGTAACTTAGTAAAAATCATGGAAATTGTTGCAAATTGGCATTTTTTGTTTTTGTTCAGTGTATTTAAATCATGATTCTATCTAATATAATATCATCAACAGGTTAGACTTGTCCATTTGGTGATTTTTCTGAAAAAAAGGCTGTATCATAAATAACTACCCATTATTTATTTTATTTTATTTTATTTACATCAGTCACAGTCAAATATACCCACAATGCATCATGAATTTGATGCTCTGGAACACTGGCTCCCTGGCCTCTTCTTCCATCCCCTTCTCTCTTCTCCATCCTACACGTCTGGAAACGGGATGTAAACGTGGGGTATTTTGTTTTCTCCTGTCCAGTCGTTTCAGTTTAGAAGACAGATGAGACAGAGAGAAGGATTTCAGTGTAGAAGACAGAGAGGAGGAGGAGAGGGGGATTTCAGTGTAGAAGACAGAGAGGAGAGTTAGAGAGGAGGTTTTCAGTGTAGAAGACAGAGGAGAGAAGGATTTCAGTGTAGAAGACAGAGAGGAGGAGGAGAGGGGGATTTCAGTGTAGAAGACAGAGGAGAGGGGGGTTTGAGTGTAGAAGACAGAGAGGAGAGGAGGATTTCAGTGTAGAAGACAGAGAGGAGGAGGAGAGGGGGATTTCAGTGTAGAAGACAGAGGAGAGGAGGATTTCAGTGTAGAAGACAGAGAGGAGAGGAGAATTTCAGTGTAGAAGACAGAGGAGAGGGGGATTTCAGTGTAGAAGACAGAGGAGAGGAGAATTTCAGTGTAGAAGACAGAGGAGAGGAGGATTTCAGTGTAGAAGACAGAGAGGAGAGGAGGATTTCAGTGTAGAAGACAGAGGAGAGGGGATTTCAGTGTAGAAGACAGAGGAGAGGGGGATTTCAGTGTAGAAGACAGAGGAGAGGGGGATTTCAGTGTAGAAGACAGAGGAGAGTCAGAGACCAGGAGGATCCATGTCTGAGAGAGTAGGTAGTGATTTTACTTGACAAAGGACATTTAAACACTCAAACTGGACAGTTTTATCTCCATCTCTTCATTCAAAGACTCAATCATGGACACTCTTACTGACAGTTGTGGCTGCTTTGCGTGATGTATTGTTGTCTCTACCTTATTGCCCCTTTGTGCTGTTGTCTGGGCCCAATAATGTTTGTACCATGTGCTGTTGCTACCATGTTGTGTTGCTACCATGTTGTGTTGCTACCATGCTGTGTTGCTACCATGCTGTGTTGCTACCATGCTGTGTTGCTACCATGCTGTGTTGTCATGTGTTGCTGCTGTAACAGTATAGCTTCCGTCCCTCTCCTCGCCCCCAACCTGGGCTTGAACCAGGGACCCATCGCGCCACAAAAATCCCCGGCCCCTTGCAACGCAAGGGGAAACCCTACTTCAAGTCTCAGAGCGAGTGACATCACCCGATTAAAAACGCTATTAGCGCGCACCACCGCTAACTAACTAGCCATTTTCACATCGGTTACACTGCCATGCTATGTTGTTGTCTTAGGTCTCTCTTTATGTAGTGTTGTGTTGCTGCCATGCTATGTTGTTGTCTTAGGTCTCTCTTTATGTAGTGTTGTGTTGCTGCCTTGCTGTGTTGTTGTCTTAGGTCTCTCTTTATGTAGTGTTGTGTTGCTGCCTTGCTATGTTGTTGTCTTAGGTCTCTCTTTATGTAGTGTTGTGTTGCTGCCATGCTGTGTTGTTGTCTTAGGTCTCTCTTTATGTAGTGTTGTGTTGCTGCCATGCTGTGTTGTTGTCTTAGGTCTCTCTTTATGTAGTGTTGTGTTGCTGCCATGCTGTGTTGTTGTCTTAGGTCTCTCTTTATGTAGTGCTGTGTTGCTGCCATGCTGTGTTGTTGTCTTAGGTCTCTCTTTATGTAGTGTTGTGTTGCTGCCATGCTATGTTGTTGTCTTAGGTCTCTCTTTATGTAGTGTTGTGATGCTGCCATGCTGTGTTGTTGTCTTAGGTCTCTCTTTATGTAGTGCTGTGTTGCTGCCATGCTGTGTTGTTGTCTTAGGTCTCTCTTTATGTAGTGTTGTGTTGCTGCCTTGCTATGTTGTTGTCTTAGGTCTCTCTTTATGTAGTGTTGTGTTGTCTCTCTTGTCGTGATGTGTGTTTTGTCCTATTTTAAAACATTTTATTAAATGTTTAATCCCAGGCCCCGTCCCCGCAGGAGGCCTTTGGTAGGCCGTCATTGTAAATAAGAATGTTTTCTTCACTGACTTGCCTCGCTAAACTAAACACTCAGCGTGTTCTCTGATGAAACACTCACTAAACTAAAACACTCACTAAACTAAAACACTCACTAAACTAAAACACTCACTAAACTAAAACACTCACTAAACTAAAACACTCACTAAACTAAAACACTCACTAAACTAAAACACTCACTAAACTAAAACACTCACTAAACTAAACTAAACACTCACTAAACTAAACACTCACTAAACTAAACACTCACTAAACTAAACACTCACTAAACTAAACACTCAGCATGTTCTCTGATGAAACACTCACTAAACTAAACACTCACTAAACTAAAACACTCACTAAACTAAACACTCACTAAACTAAACACTCACTAAACTAAACACTCACTAAACTAAACACTCACTAAACTAAACACTCACTAAACACTCACTAAACTAAACACTCACTAAACTAAACACTCACTAAACTAAACACTCACTAAACTAAACACTCACTAAACTAAACTAAACACTAAACTAAACTAAACACTCACTAAACTAAACTAAACTAAACACTCACTAAACTAAACACTCACTAAACTAAACACTCACTAAACTAAACACTCAGCATGTTCTCTGATGAAACACTCACTAAAGTACACTCAGAAAGAGTAGAAATGTTCCTCCATTTTTTATTAAGTAAAAAAAGATCCCTTCCTGGGTGAAACGGGCTCACCCCCCCAGGGTACAAATCATGCTCACCCTGGAACTAGGGAGATACTGAAGTATGTTGAGCTTTCCTTCTCTTCTGAGTGATGGGGGGCGGCAGGTAGCCTAGTGGTTAGAGGGGGGAGGCAGGTAGCCTAGTGGTTAGAGCGCTGGACTAGTAATCAGAAGGTTGCAAGATCAAATGCCTGAGCCGACAAGGTAAAAATATGTCGTTCTGCCCCTGAACAAGGCAGTTAACCCACTGTTCCCCGGTAGACCGTCATTGAAAATAAGAATTTGTTCTTAACTGACTTGCCTAGTTAATTAAAATGAAGGACTGGCTGGCTTGTGGGTAAAATAACATTAATAAAAAGCTTTTATTTGTAATTGATATTGATATTTTTACGTGGAGCCAGCGGTGAGATATGGGTCGAAAAACTTACCTCAATCCAGGGATGGGATATGCCACCTTTATCCACACTGCTCCAATCGACAAGATTGAAATAGTGCTATAGTAACCATTTGAAGTATGGTGGCTATATGCGTTACCTTTTCCAGCCCATATCTCACGCTAGCTCAATGGGGGGGGGGGATCTTAATGTAACCATGATTGCATTCTGACCCCAGTGCAGCTCTGTGTAAACAAGCGTAATGGTAGGGTCGGCATCTTCTGGCAAGTTCACATCCAAACTCTCTCATAGATCGATTACTCAGGCTTTTAACCTCCCCCCCCCCCCCCCCCCTCCCACACAGGTCAAAGGTTGGAGTTCAACCCGCCCGCCTTCTGGAGGGCAGGAGAAACAAGATGGCAGATCAACAAGACAAAACGGACTTGTCTTAGTTAACCAACTTTCCCCACTGTTGATTTTTCTACACATTTCAAATATACAATTAGCTAGCCAAAGCAATCTAGAGCAAACGCCTCTTATGGTTGATATATCAGCTACTTTAGCGAGATTTCACAGGTTAGCTGATTGCGAACTGCCGTTAGACTGCTAGCTAAGCTAAGCTAAGCTAGCTTGTTTCTGTCTGGTCGGAAGCGGGGGTGAGACTGCTAGCTAAGCTAGGCTAGGCTAGCTTGTTTCTGTCTGGTCGGAAGCGGGGGTGAGACTGCCATCATGCAGGACCTGATAGCCACCGTGGACCACATCAAGTTTGATCTAGAGATAGCTGTGGAGCAGCAGCTGGGGGCTCAGCCTCTCCCTTTCCCCGGGATGGACAGTAAGTAGTCGCTACTTACTAAGTTAGCCTGTTAGCTAACGTTAGCTAGGTACTGTTGTAGTTTTAGCATGGTAGCTAACGTTAGCTCGGTACTGTTGTAGTTTTAGCATGGTAGCTAACGTTAGCTAGGTACTGTTGTAGTTTTAGCATGGTAACTAACGTTAGCTCGGTACTGTTGTAGTTTTAGCATGGTAGCTAACGTTAGCTAGGTACTGTTGTAGTTTTAGCATGGTAGCTAACGTTAGCTAGGTACTGTTGTAGTTTTAGCATGGTAGCTAACGTTAGCTCGGTACTGTTGTAGTTTTAGCATGGTAGCTAAGCTAACTTGGCTAGGTACTGTTGTAGTTTTAGCATGGTAGCTAAGCTAACTTGGCTAGTTTAGCTAACTTATGAACTGATTTTATAATTAGGTGTGTTTTTTTTTTTATTGTTGCAGAGTTTGAGGCTGCAGTGTGTTAGGTTCATGTATTGTTTTGTATTGTAACTTCCTGTGTCTGTCTGTCTGTAGAGTCCGGGGCTGCTGTGTGTGAGTTCTTCATGAGAGCGGCCTGTCTCAAAGGTGAGTGTTACCTGTGATGAGTTCTCTGTATGTGACTGATACAGACTCCTCTACAAGTGTGTGTGTGTATCTGCTGGGGGATGTGTGTATAAACTGATCTGTGTGTGTATAGGAACTGACCCAGTGTGTGTGTGTGTTGATATGAACTGTGTGTGTATAAAGTGATCAGTGTGTGTGTGTTGCTGCAGGTGATATGTGTATAAAGTGATCAGTGTGTGTGTGTTGCTGCAGGTGATATGTGTATAAAGTGATCAGTGTGTGTGTGTTGCTGCAGGTGATATGTGTATAAAGTGATCAGTGTGTGTGTGTTGCTGCAGGTGGGATGTGTATAAAGTGATCAGTGTGTGTGTGTTGCTGCAGGTGGGATGTGTATAAAGTGATCAGTGTGTGTGTGTTGCTGCAGGTGGGATGTGTATAAAGTGATCAGTGTGTGTGTGTGTTGCTGCAGGTGGTGTGTGTATAAAGTGATCAGTGTGTGTGTGTTGCTGCAGGTGGATGTGTATAAAGTGATCAGTGTGTGTGTGTGTGTGTGTGTGTGTGTGTGTGTTGCTGCAGGTGGTATGTGTATAAAGTGATCAGTGTGTGTTGCTGCAGGTGTGATGTGTATAAAGTGATCAGTGTGTGTGTGTGTGTTGCTGCAGGTGGTATGTGTATAAAGTGATCAGTGTGTGTGTGTGTTGCTGCAGGTGGTATGTGTATAAAGTGATCAGTGTGTGTGTGTGTTGCTGCAGGTGGTATGTGTATAAAGTGATCAGTGTGTGTTGTTGCAGGTGGGATGTGTATAAAGTGATCAGTGTGTGTGTGTGTGTGTTGCTGCAGGTGGTGTGTGTATAAAGTGATCAGTGTGTGTGTGTTGCTGCAGGTGGATGTGTATAAAGTGATCAGTGTGTGTGTGTGTTGCTGCAGGTGGTATGTGTATAAAGTGATCAGTGTGTGTGTGTGTGTTGCTGCAGGTGGTATGTGTATAAAGTGATCAGTGTGTGTTGCTGCAGGTGGGATGTGTATAAAGTGATCAGTGTGTGTGTGTGTTGCTGCAGGTGGTATGTGTATAAAGTGATCAGTGTGTGTGTGTGTTGCTGCAGGTGGATGTGTATAAAGTGATCAGTGTGTGTGTGTGTTGCTGCAGGTGGGATGTGTATAAAGTGATCAGTGTGTGTGTGTTGCTGCAGGTGGATGTGTATAAAGTGATCAGTGTGTGTGTGTGTGTGTGTTGCTGCAGGTGGTGTGTGTATAAAGTGATCAGTGTGTGTGTGTTGCTGCAGGTGGATGTGTATAAAGTGATCAGTGTGTGTGTGTGTGTGTGTTGCTGCAGGTGGTGTGTGTATAAAGTGATCAGTGTGTGTTGCTGCAGGTGGTATGTGTATAAAGTGATCAGTGTGTGTGTGTTGCTGCAGGTGGTATGTGTATAAAGTGATCAGTGTGTGTTGCTGCAGGTGGGATGTGTATAAAGTGATCAGTGTGTGTGTTGCTGCAGGTGGTATGTGTATAAAGTGATCAGTGTGTGTGTGTGTGTGTGTGTTGCTGCAGGTGGTATGTGTATAAAGTGATCAGTGTGTGTTGCTGCAGGTGGGATGTGTATAAAGTGATCAGTGTGTGTGTGTGTGTGTGTTGCTGCAGGTGGATGTGTATAAAGTGATCAGTGTGTGTGTTGCTGCAGGTGGTATGTGTATAAAGTGATCAGTGTGTGTGTGTGTGTGTTGCTGCAGGTGGTATGTGTATAAAGTTATCAGTGTGTGTTGCTGCAGGTGGGATGTGTATAAAGTGATCAGTGTGTGTGTGTTGCTGCAGGTGGATGTGTATAAAGTGATCAGTGTGTGTGTGTGTTGCTGCAGGTGGTATGTGTATAAAGTGATCAGTGTGTGTGTGTGTGTTGCTGCAGGTGGTATGTGTATAAAGTGATCAGTGTGTGTGTGTGTTGCTGCAGGTGGTATGTGTATAAAGTGATCAGTGTGTGTGTGTGTGTTGCTGCAGGTGGTATGTGTATAAAGTGATCAGTGTGTGTTGCTGCAGGTGGGATGTGTATAAAGTGATCAGTGTGTGTGTGTTGCTGCAGGTGGATGTGTATAAAGTGATCAGTGTGTGTGTGTGTTGCTGCAGGTGGTATGTGTATAAAGTGATCAGTGTGTGTGTGTGTGTTGCTGCAGGTGGTATGTGTATAAAGTGATCAGTGTGTGTTGCTGCAGGTGGGATGTGTATAAAGTGATCAGTGTGTGTGTGTGTTGCTGCAGGTGGTATGTGTATAAAGTGATCAGTGTGTGTGTGTGTTGCTGCAGGTGGATGTGTATAAAGTGATCAGTGTGTGTGTGTGTGTGTGTTGCTGCAGGTGGGATGTGTATAAAGTGATCAGTGTGTGTGTGTTGCTGCAGGTGGATGTGTATAAAGTGATCAGTGTGTGTGTGTGTGTGTGTGTTGCTGCAGGTGGTGTGTGTATAAAGTGATCAGTGTGTGTGTGTTGCTGCAGGTGGATGTGTATAAAGTGATCAGTGTGTGTGTGTGTGTGTGTGTTGCTGCAGGTGGTGTGTGTATAAAGTGATCAGTGTGTGTTGCTGCAGGTGGTATGTGTATAAAGTGATCAGTGTGTGTGTGTTGCTGCAGGTGGTATGTGTATAAAGTGATCAGTGTGTGTTGCTGCAGGTGGGATGTGTATAAAGTGATCAGTGTGTGTGTTGCTGCAGGTGGTATGTGTATAAAGTGATCAGTGTGTGTGTGTGTGTGTGTGTGTGTTGCTGCAGGTGGTATGTGTATAAAGTGATCAGTGTGTGTTGCTGCAGGTGGGATGTGTATAAAGTGATCAGTGTGTGTGTGTGTGTGTGTTGCTGCAGGTGGATGTGTATAAAGTGATCAGTGTGTGTGTTGCTGCAGGTGGTATGTGTATAAAGTGATCAGTGTGTGTGTGTGTGTGTTGCTGCAGGTGGTATGTGTATAAAGTGATCAGTGTGTGTTGCTGCAGGTGGGATGTGTATAAAGTGATCAGTGTGTGTGTGTGTTGCTGCAGGTGGTATGTGTATAAAGTGATCAGTGTGTGTGTGTGTTGCTGCAGGTGGATGTGTATAAAGTGATCAGTGTGTGTGTGTGTTGCTGCAGGTGGATGTGTATAAAGTGATCAGTGTGTGTGTGTGGGTGTTGCTGCAGGTGGAATGTGTATAAAGTGATCAGTGTGTGTGTGTTGCTGCAGGTGGGATGTATATAAAGTGATCAGTGTGTGTGTGTGTGTGTTGCTGCAGGTGGGATGTGTATAAAGTGATCAGTGTGTGTGTGTGTTGCTGCAGGTGGAATGTGTATAAAGTGATCAGTGTGTGTGTTGCTGCAGGTGGGATGTGTATAAAGTGATCAGTGTGTGTGTGTGGGTGTTGCTGCAGGTGGGATGTGTATAAAGTGATCAGTGTGTGTGTGTGTGTGTGTGTGTTGCTGCAGGTGGGATGTGTATAAAGTGATCAGTGTGTGTGTTGCTGCAGGTGGAATGTGTATAAAGTGATCTGTGTGTGTGTGCGTGTGTGTTGCTGCAGGTGGGATGTGTCCTTTCCGTCACATCAGTGGGGAGAAGACAGTGGTGTGTAAACACTGGCTCAGAGGACTCTGTAAGAAGGGAGATCAGTGTGAGTTTCTACACGAGTACGACATGACCAAGATGCCCGAGTGTTACTTCTACTCCAAGTTCGGTATGTGGCTGGGCTTTATTTAACCTTTATTTAACCTTTATTTAACCCTTTATTTAACCTTTATTTAACCTTTATTTAACCCTTTATTTAACCTTTATTTAACCCTTTATTTAACCCTTTATTTAACCCTTTATTTAACCTTTATTTAACCTTTATTTAACCTTTTATTTAACCCTTTATTTAACCCTTTATTTAACCCTTTATTTAACCTTTATTTAACCCTTTATTTAACCTTTATTTAATCTTTATTTAGCCTTTTATTTAACCTTTTATTTAACCTTTATTTAACCCTTTATTGAACCCTTTATTTAACCTTTATTTAACCCTTTATTTAACCCTTTATTTAACCCTTTATTTAACCTTTATTTAATCTTTATTTAATCTTTATTTAGCCTTTTATTTAACCTTTACTTAACCCTTTATTTAACCCTTTATTTAACCCTTATTTAACCCTTTATTTAACCTTTATTTAACCTTTATTTAACCCTTTATTTAACCCTTTATTTAACCTTTATTTAACCTTTATTGAACCTTTATTGAACCTTTATTGAACCCTTTATTTAACCCTTTATTTAACCTTTTATTTAACCTTTTATTTAACCTTTTATTTAACCTGGTAAGTCAGTTAAGAACAATTTCTTATTTTACAATGACGGCCTCCTGCGGTGGCTGGGATTTAAAAAAAGATTATAGGACAAAACACACATCTCAACGAGAGACAACAACACAGCATGGCAGCAACACATGACAACACAGCATGGTAGCAACACATGACAACACAGCATGGTAGCAACACATGACAACACAGCATGGTAGCAACACATGACAACACAGCATGGTAGCAACACATGACAACACAGCATGGTAGCAACACATGACAACACAGCATGGTAGCAACACATGACAACACAGCATGGTAGCAACACATGACAACACAGCATGGCAGCAACACAACATGACAACACAGCATGGCAGCAACACAACATGACAACACAGCATGGTAGCAACACATGACAACACAGCATGGTAGCAACACATGACAACACAGCATGGCAGCAAAACATGACAACACAGCATGGTAGCAACACATGACAACACAGCAAGGCAACAACACATGACAATACAGCATGGTAGCAACACATGACAACACAGCAACACATGACAACACAGCATGGCAGCAACACATGACAACAACAGCATGGCAGCAACACATGACAACACAACAACAGCATGGCAGCAACACAACATGGCAGCAACACAACATGGCAGCAACACAACATGGCAGCAACACAACATGGCAGCAACATGGCAGCAACACAACATGGCAGCAACACAACATGGCAGCAACACAACATGGCAGCAACACAACATGGCAGCAACACAACATGGCAGCAACATGGCAGCAACACAACATGGCAGCAACATGGCAGCAACACATGGCAGCAACACAACATGGCAGCAACATGGCAGAAACATGGCAGCAACATGACAACAACATGGCAGCAACATGACAACATGGCAGCAACACAACATGGCAGCAACACAACATGGCAGCAACACAACGTGGCAGCAACACAACAGCAACACAACATGGCAGCAACACAACATGACAACAACATGGCAGAAACACAACATGACAACAACACAACATGGCAGCAACACAAACATGGCAGCAACACAACATGGCAGCAACACAACATGGCAGCAACACAACATGACAACAACATGGTAGCAACACAACATGGTAGCAACACAACATGGTACAAACATTATTGGGCTCAGACAACAGCACAAAGGGCAAGAAGGTAGAGACAACAATACATCACAAAAAGCAGCCACAACTGTCAGTAAGAGTGTCCATGATTGAGTCTTTGAATGAAGAGATGGAGATAAAACTGTCCAGTTTGAGTGTTTGTTGCAGCTCGTTCCAGCCCCATCTGTATTGGCTAACTGTCTACTGCAGTTCTCCCATCTGTATCGGCTAACTGTCTACTGCAGTTCCCCCCATCTGTATCGGCTAACTGTACCGTGGTGCCCCCATCTGTATCGGCTAAATGTCTACTGCAGTTCCCCCTATCTGTATTGGCTAACTGTCTACTGCAGTTCTCCCCATCTGTATCGGCTAACTGTCTACCGCGGTGCCCCCATCTGTATCGGCTAACTGTCTACCGCGGTGCCCCCATCTGTATGGGCTAACTGTCTACCGCGGTGCCCCCATCTGTATGGGCTAACTGTCTACCGCGGTGCCCCCATCTGTATGGGCTAACTGTCTACCGCGGTGCCCCCATCTGTATGGGCTAACTGTCTACCGCGGTGCCCCCATCTGTATGGGCTAACTGTCTACCGCGGTGCCCCCATCTGTATGGGCTAACTGTCTACCGCGGTGCCCCCATCTGTATGGGCTAACTGTCTACCGCGGTGCCCCCATCTGTATGGGCTAACTGTCTACCGCGGTGCCCCCATCTGTATGGGCTAACTGTGTACCGCGGTGCCCCCATCTGTATGGGCTAACTGTCTACCGCGGTGCCCCCATCTGTATCAGCTAACTGTGTACCGCGGTGCCCCCATCTGTATGGGCTAACTGTGTGTGTCTCTGTGTGTCTAGGAGAGTGCAGTAACAAGGAGTGTCCGTTCCTCCACATCGACCCAGAGTCTAAGATCAAAGACTGCCCCTGGTATGACAGAGGCTTCTGCAAACATGGTACGTCCTCTCACTCTCTCTCTCACACGCTCTCTCTCACACGCTCTCTCTCACACTCTCGCTCTCTCTGACTCACTCACTCTCTCTGACTCACTCACTCTCTCTGACTCACTCACTCTGACTCTCTCACACTCACTCACTCACTCACTGACTCACTCTGACTCACTCACTCTCTCACACTCACTCACTCACTCACTCAGACTCACTCACTCACTCTGACTCACTCACTCTGACTCACTCTCTCACTCACTCTGACTCACTCTCTCTGTCTCTCACTCGCTCTCTCACTCTCATGCTCTCTCCCACACTCACTCTCTCTCTCCCTCTCTCTCTCTCACTCTCTCACTCACTGCTCCAGCACTAAGAGACTAAACAGACCGTGGTGCCGACCACTGGTTCACAGCAGCAGGTGTCTCTTCTTCCTCAAAACATCAACTGTCATTTCCTGTTCACTTCCTGATAGGTTGAGTCGCCACCGTTCACTTTCTGACGTGTTGAGTCGCCACCGTTCACTTCCTGACGTGTTGAGTCGCCACCGTTCACTTCCTGACGGGTTGAGTCGCCACCGTTCACTTCCTGACGGGTTGAGTCGCCACCGTTCACTTCCTGACGGGTTGAGTCGCCACCGTTCACTTCCTGACGGGTTGAGTCGCCCCCGTTCACTTCCTGACGGGTTGAGTCGCCACGGTGCACTTCCTGACGGGTTGAGTCGCCACGGTGCACTTCCTGACGGGTTGAGTCGCCACGGTGCACTTCCTGACGGGTTGAGTCGCCACGGTGCACTTCCTGACGGGTTGAGTCGCCACGGTGCACTTCCTGACGGGTTGAGTCGCCACGGTGCACTTCCTGACGGGTTGAGTCGCCACCGTTCATCAACACCCAGCAGGTGGTCTACTGGCTGATATTCCTGTTGTTCTGTCTTGTCCTTAACATTCTCTCTCTCTCCCTCCCTCCCACTCCTCTCTCCTCTCCCTCCTCTCTCCTTCCTCCCTCTCATCTCCCTCCCTCTCCTCTCCTCTCCCTCCCTCCTCTCCCTTCCTCCTTTCTCTCTCTCCCTCCCTCCTTCCTCTCTCCCTCCCTCCTTCCTCTCTCTCTCCCTCCTTCCTCTCCCTCTCCCTCCTTCCTCTCTCTATCCCTCCTTCCTCTCTCTCTCCCTCCTTCCTCTCCCTCTCCCTCCTTCCTCTCTCTATCCCTCCTTCCTCTCTCTATCCCTCCTTCCTCTCTCTATCCCTCCTTCCTCTCTCTCTCTCTCCCTCCCTCCCTCTCTCCCCCTCCTCCTCTCCCTCCCTCCCCCCTCCCTCCCTCCTCCTCAGGTCCAGACTGCAGACACCGCCACACCAGAAGAGTGATCTGTATGAACTACTTGGTCGGGTTCTGTCCAGAGGGCCGGTCCTGTAAATTCATGCAGTGAGTTTATTCTCTTATTCAATCTCTTTTAATATTCACCTTTTTATAGCCTCTACTGCAAAGGTATTCAACTGTTACCCTGCGGGGTCTGGTGGAATACTGCAGAGGTATTCAACTGTTACCCTGCGGGGTCTGGTGGAATACTGCAGAGGTATTCAACTGTTACCCTGCGGGGTCTGGAATACTGCAGAGGTATTCAACTGTTACCCTGTCGGGGTCTGGAATACTGCAGAGGTATTCAACTGCTACCCTGCGGGGTCTGGAATACTGCAGAGGTATTCAACTGTTACCCTGCGGGGTCTGGAGTACTGCAGAGGTATTCAACTGTTACCCTGCGGGGTCTGGAATACTGCAGAGGTATTCAACTGTTATCCTGTGGGGTCTGGTGGAATACTGCAGAGGTATTCAACTGTTACCCTGTCGGGGTCTGGAATACTGCAGAGGTATTCAACTGTTATCCTGTCGGGGTCTGGAATACTGCAGAGGTATTCAACTGTTATCCTGTCGGGGTCTGGAATACTGCAGAGGTATTCAACTGTTATCCTGTCGGGGTCTGGAATACTGCAGAGGTATTCAACTGTTATCCTGTCGGGGTCTGGAATACTGCAGAGGTATTCAACTGTTACCCTGCGGGGTCTGGTGGAATACTGCAGAGGTATTCAACTGTTACCCTGCGGGGTCTGGAATACTGCAGAGGTATTCGACTGTTACCCTGCGGGGTCTGGAATACTGCAGAGGTATTCAACTGTTACCCTGTCGGGGTCTGGAATACTGCAGAGGTATTCAACTGTTACCCTGTCGGGGTCTGGAATACTGCAGAGGTATTCAACTGTTACCCTGCGGGGTCTGGAATACTGCAGAGGTATTCAACTGTTACCCTGTCGGGGTCTGGAATACTGCAGAGGTATTCAACTGTTACCCTGTCGTGGTCTGGAATTCTGCAGAGGTATTCAACTGTTACCCTGCGGGGTCTGGAATACTGCAGAGGTATTCAACTGTTACCCTGTGGGGTCTGGAATACTGCAGAGGTATTCGACTGTTACCCTGCGGGGTCTGGAATACTGCAGAGGTATTCAACTGTTACCCTGTCGGGGTCTGGAATACTGCAGAGGTATTGAACTGTTACCCTGCGGGGTCTGGAATACTGCAGAGGTATTCAACTGTTACCCTGCGGGGTCTGGAATACTGCAGAGGTATTCGACTGCTACCCTGTCGGGGTCTGGAATACTGCAGAGGTATTCAACTGTTACCCTGCGGGGTCTGGAATACTGCAGAGGTATTCAACTGTTACCCTGCGGGGTCTGGAATACTGCAGAGGTATGCGACTGTTACCCTGCGGGGTCTGGAATACTGCAGAGGTATTCAAACTGTTACCCTGCGGGGTCTGGTGGAATACTGCAGAGGTATTCAACTGTTACCCTGTCGGGGTCTGGAATACTGCAGAGGTATTCGACTGTTACCCTGCGGGGTCTGGAATACTGCAGAGGTATTCAACTGTTACCCTGTCGGGGTCTGGAATACTGCAGAGGTATTCAACTGTTACCCTGCGGGGTCTGGAATACTGCAGAGGTATTCGACTGTTACCCTGCGGGGTCTGGAATACTGCAGAGGTATTCAACTGTTACCCTGTCGGGGTCTGGAATACTGCAGAGGTATTCAACTGTTACCCTGCGTGGTCTGGTGGAATACTGCAGAGGTATTCGACTGCTACCCTGTCGGGGTCTGGAATACTGCAGAGGTATTCAACTGTTATCCTGCGGGGTCTGGAATACTGCAGAGGTATTCAACTGTTACCCTGTGGGGTCTGGAATACTGCAGAGGTATTCCACCGTTACCCTGTGGGGTCTGGTGGAATACTGCAGAGGTATTCAACTGTTACCCTGCGGGGTCTGGAATACTGCAGAGGTATTCAACTGTTACCCTGCGTGGTCTGGAATACTGCAGAGGTATTCAACTGTTACCCTGCGTGGTCTGGTGGAATACTGCAGAGGTATTCAACTGTTACCCTGCGGGGTCTGGAATACTGCAGAGGTATTCAACTGTTACCCTGCGGGGTCTGGTGGAATACTGCAGAGGTATTCGACTGTTACCCTGTCGGGGTCTGGAATACTGCAGAGGTATTCGACTGTTACCCTGCGGGATCTGGAATACTGCAGAGGTATTCAACTGTTACCCTGCGGGGTCTGGAATACTGCAGAGGTATTCGACTGTTACCCTGCGTGGTCTGGAATACTGCAGAGGTATTCAACTGTTACCCTGCGTGGTCTGGTGGAATATTGCAGAGGTATTCAACTGTTACCCTGTGGGGTCTGGAATACTGCAGAGGTATTCAACTGTTACCCTGCGGGGTCTGGTGGAATACTGCAGAGGTATTCAACTGTTACCCTGCGGGGTCTGGTGGAATACTGCAGAGGTATTCAACTGTTACCCTGCGGGGTCTGGTGGAATACTGCAGAGGTATTCAACTGTTAACCTGCGGGGTCTGGAATACTGCAGAGGTATTCGACTGTTACCCTGCGGGGTCTGGAATACTGCAGAGGTATTCGACTGTTACCCTGCGGGGTCTGGAATACTGCAGAGGTATTCGACTGTTACCCTGCGGGGTCTGGAATACTGCAGAGGTATTCAACTGTTACCCTGCGTGGTCTGGTGGAATACTGCAGAGGTATTCAACTGTTACCCTGCGCGGTCTGGTGGAATACTGCAGAGGTATTCAACTGTTACCCTGCGGGGTCTGGTGGAATACTGCAGAGGTATTCAACTGTTACCCTGCGGGGTCTGGTGGAATACTGCAGAGGTATTCAACTGTTACCCTGCGGGGTCTGGAATACTGCAGAGGTATTCAACTGTTACCCTGCGGGGTCTGGTGGAATACTGCAGAGGTATTCGACTGTTACCCTGGTCATATTTATATCATCTATGACCCAGGAGGTAAACTACACCTCCCATAATCCTCTATGACCCAGGAGGAGGTAAGACTACACTAACCATAATCCTCTATGACCCATGAGGTAAAACTACACTAACCATAATCCTCTCTGACCCAGGAGGAGGTAAAACTACACTAACCATAATCCTCTCTGACCCAGGAGGAGGTAAAACTACACTAACCATAATCCTCTATGACCCAGGAGGTAAAACTACACTACCCATAATCCTCTCTGACCCAGGAGGAGGTAAAACTACACTACCCATAATCCTCTCTGACCCAGAGCCCTGTGAAAATAGTAGCGTTTAGGCCGTGAGATGAAATGAGTCCAGAATAATGGGTGTGTCTTTCTGCAGCCCGCGGTTTGACCTGCCAATGGGAGCCACCGAACAGCCTCCTCTACCAGCACAGATACTGGGACACCAGAAGGTAGGACACCCCCTCTCTCTCACTACCAGCACAGATACTGGGACACCAGAAGGTAGGACACCCCCTCTCTCACTACCAGCACAGATACTGGGACACCAGAAGGTAGGACACCCCCTCTCTCTCACTACCAGCACAGATACTGGGACACCAGAAGGTAGGACACCCCCTCTCTCTCTCACTACCAGCACAGATACTGGGACACCAGAAGGTAGGACACCCCCTCTCTCTCTCACTACCAGCACAGATACTGGGACACCAGAAGGTAGGACACCCCCTCTCTCTCTCACTACCAGCACAGATACTGGGACACCAGAAGGTAGGACACCCCCCCCTCTCTCTCACTACCAGCACAGATACTGGGACACCAGAAGGTAGGACACCCCCCCCTCTCTCTCACTACCAGCACAGATACTGGGACACCAGAAGGTAGGACACCCCCTCTCTCTCACTACCAGCACAGATACTGGGTCACCAGAAGGTAGGACACCCCCTCTCTCTCACTACCAGCACAGATACTGTGTCACCAGAAGGTAGGACACCCCCTCTCTCTCTCACTACCAGCACAGATACTGGGACACCAGAAGGTAGGACACCCCCTCTCTCTCTCACTACCAGCACAGATACTGGGACACCAGAAGGTAGGACACCCCCTCTCTCTCTCACTACCAGCACAGATACTGGGACACCAGAAGGTAGGACACCCCCTCTCTCTCTCACTACCAGCACAGATACTGGGACACCAGAAGGTAGGACACCCCCTCTCTCTCTCACTACCAGCACAGATACTGGGACACCAGAAGGTAGGACACCCCCTCTCTCTCTCACTACCAGCACAGATACTGGGACACCAGAAGGTAGGACAACCCCCTCTCTCTCTCACTACCAGCACAGATACTGGGACACCAGAAGGTAGGACACCCCCTCTCTCTCTCACTACCAGCACAGATACTGGGACACCAGAAGGTAGGACACCCCCCCCCTCTCTCTCACTACCAGCACAGATACTGGGACACCAGAAGGTAGGACACCCCCCCTCTCTCTCACTACCAGCACAGATACTGGGACACCAGAAGGTAGGACACCCCCCTCTCTCTCACTACCAGCACAGATACTGGGTCACCAGAAGGTAGGACACCCCCCTCTCTCTCACTACCAGCACAGATACTGGGTCACCAGAAGGTAGGACACCCCCTCTCTCTCTCACTACCAGCACAGATACTGGGACACCAGAAGGTAGGACACCCCCTCTCTCTCTCACTACCAGCACAGATACTGGGACACCAGAAGGTAGGACACCCCCTCTCTCTCACTACCAGCACAGATACTGGGACACCAGAAGGTAGGACACCCCCTCTCTCACTACCAGCACAGATACTGGGTCACCAGAAGGTAGGACACCCCCTCTCTCTCACTACCAGCACAGATACTGGGTCACCAGAAGGTAGGACACCCCCTCGCTCTCTCACTACCAGCACAGATACTGGGACACCAGAAGGTAGGACACCCCCTCTCTCTCACTACCAGCACAGATACTGGGACACCAGAAGGTAGGACACCCCTCTCTCTCTCACTACCAGCACAGATACTGGGTCACCAGAAGGTAGGACACCCCCTCTCTCTCTCACTACCAGCACAGATACTGGGACACCAGAAGGTAGGACACCCCCTCTCTCTCTCACTACCAGCACAGATACTGGGTCACCAGAAGGTAGGACACCCCCTCTCTCACTACCAGCACAGATACTGGGACACCAGAAGGTAGGACACCCCCCTCTCTCACTACCAGCACAGATACTGGGACACCAGAAGGTAGGACACCCCCTTCTCTCACTACCAGCACAGATACTGGGACACCAGAAGGTAGGACAACCCCCTCTCTCTCACTACCAGCACAGATACTGGGACACCAGAAGGTAGGACACCCCCCTCTCTCACTACCAGCACAGATACTGGGACACCAGAAGGTAGGACACCCCCTCTCTCTCACTACCAGCACAGATACTGGGACACCAGAAGGTAGGACACCCCCTCTCTCTCACTACCAGCACAGATACTGGGTCACCAGAAGGTAGGACACCCCCTCTCTCTCTCACTACCAGCACAGATACTGGGACACCAGAAGGTAGGACACCCCCTCTCTCTCACTACCAGCACAGATACTGGGACACCAGAAGGTAGGACACCCCCTCTCTCACTACCAGCACAGATACTGGGTCACCAGAAGGTAGGACACCCCCTCTCTCTCACGACCAGCACAGATACTGGGACACCAGAAGGTAGGACACCCCCTCTCTCTCTCACTACCAGCACAGATACTGGGACACCAGAAGGTAGGACACCCCCTCTCTCTCACTACCAGCACAGATACTGGGACACCAGAAGGTAGGACACCCCCTCTCTCTCTCACTACCAGCACAGATACTGGGTCACCAGAAGGTAGGACACCCCCTCTCTCTCTCACTACCAGCACAGATACTGGGACACCAGAAGGGTAGGACACCCCCTCTCTCTCTCACTACCAGCACAGATACTGGGTCACCAGAAGGTAGGACACCCCCTCTCTCTCTCACTACCAGCACAGATACTGGGTCACCAGAAGGTAGGACACCCCCTCTCTCTCTCACTACCAGCACAGATACTGGGACACCAGAAGGTAGGACACCCCCCCTCTCTCTCACTACCAGCACAGATACTGGGTCACCAGAAGGTAGGACACCCTCTCTCTCTCACTACCAGCACAGATACTGGGTCACCAGAAGGTAGGACACCCCCTCTCTCTCACTACCAGCACAGATACTGGGTCACCAGAAGGTAGGACACCCCCCTCTCTCTCACTACCAGCACAGATACTGGGTCACCAGAAGGTAGGACACCCCCTCTCTCTCACTACCAGCACAGATACTGGGTCACCAGAAGGTAGGACACCCCCTCTCTCTCTCACTACCAGCACAGATACTGGGTCACCAGAAGGTAGGACACCCCCTCTCTCTCACTACCAGCACAGATACTGGGTCACCAGAAGGTA
>NC_138308.1:17500-35000 GCF_965601325.2 Salmo salar | reverse complement strand
AATACAATAAACCTGTTCCTCCTGGTCTAGTCTGTAAAATACAGTAAACCTGTTCCTCCTGGTCTAGTCTGTAAAATACAGTAAACCTGTTCCTCCTGGTCTAGTCTGTAAAAATACAGTAAACCTGTTCCTCCTGGTCTAGTCTGTAAAAATACAATAAACCTGTTCCTCCTGGTCTAGTCTGTAAAATACAGTAAACCTGTTCCTCCTGGTCTAGTCTAAAATACAATAAACCTGTTCCTCCTGGTCTAGTCTGTAAAAATACAGTAAACCTGTTCTAGTCTGTAAAATACAATAAACCTGTTCCTCCTGGTCTAGTCTGTAAAATACAGTAAACCTGTTCCTCCTGGTCTAGTCTGTAAAATACAGTAAACCTGTTCCTCCTGGTCTAGTCTGTAAAATACAATAAACCTGTTCCTCCTGGTCTAGTCTGTAAAATACAGTAAACCTGTTCCTCCTGGTCTAGTCTGTAAAATACAATAAACCTGTTCCTCCTGGTCTAGTCTGTAAAAATACAATAAACCTGTTCCTCCTGGTCTAGTCTGTAAAATACAGTAAACCTGTTCCTCCTGGTCTAGTCTGTAAAATACAGTAAACCTGTTCCTCCTGGTCTAGTCTGTAAAAATACAGTAAACCTGTTCCTCCTGGTCTAGTCTGTAAAATACAATAAACCTGTTCCTCCTGGTCTAGTCTGTAAAATACAATAAACCTGTTCCTCCTGGTCTAGTCTGTAAAATACAATAAACCTGTTCCTCCTGGTCTAGTCTGTAAAATACAGTAAACCTGTTCCTCCTGGTCTAGTCTGTAAAATACAGTAAACCTGTTCCTCCTGGTCTAGTCTGTAAAAATACAGTAAACCTGTTCCTCCTGGTCTAGTCTGTAAAAATACAATAAACCTGTTCCTCCTGGTCTAGTCTGTAAAATACAGTAAACCTGTTCCTCCTGGTCTAGTCTGTAAAATACAGTAAACCTGTTCCTCCTGGTCTAGTCTGTAAAATACAGTAAACCTGTTCCTCCTGGTCTAGTCTGTAAAATACAATAAACCTGTTCCTCCTGGTCTAGTCTGTAAAATACAGTAAACCTGTTCCTCCTGGTCTAGTCTGTAAATTACAATAAACCTGTTCCTCCTGGTCTAGTCTGTAAAAATACAATAAACCTGTTCCTCCTGGTCTAGTCTGTAAAAATACAGTAAACCTGTTCCTCCTGGTCTAGTCTGTAAAATACAATAAACCTGTTCCTCCTGGTCTAGTCTGTAAAAATACAGTAAACCTGTTCCTCCTGGTCTAGTCTGTAAAAATACAATAAACCTGTTCCTCCTGGTCTAGTCTGTAAAATACAATACACCTGTTCCTCCTGGTCTAGTCTGTAAAAATACAATAAACCTGTTCCTCCTGGTCTAGTCTGTAAAATACAGTAAACCTGTTCCTCCTGGTCTAGTCTGTAAAATACAGTAAACCTGTTCCTCCTGGTCTAGTCTGTAAAATACAATAAACCTGTTCTAGTCTGTAAAATACAGTAAACCTGTTCCTCCTGGTCTAGTCTGTAAAAATACAATAAACCTGTTCCTCCTGGTCTAGTCTGTAAAATACAGTAAACCTGTTCCAGTCAGTCTCTTGTTCCTCCTGGTCTAGTCTGTAAAATACAATAAACCTGTTCTAGTCTGTAAAATACAATAAACCTGTTCCTCCTGGTCTAGTCTGTAAAAATACAATAAACCTGTTCCAGTCAGTCTTGTTCTAGACTGTAAAATACTGTTGTTGATGAGTGGACTTCAGGAAACAGCAGGGATTGCACCCCGCCTATCCACCGACAGGACCGCAGTGGAGAAGGTGGAAATCTTCCCAAGTTCCTCAGCGTTCACATCACCGACAAACTGAAATGGTCCAACCACAGTGAGGTGAAGGCGTAACAGCACCTCAGGAGGCTGAAGAAATTCAGCTTTACCCGCTAAGACCCACAAACGTTCACAGATGCACCATCGAGAGCATCCTGTCAGGCAGTATCACCGCCTGGTACGGCAACTGCGCCGCCCTCAAGTCTGCCCAACGCATCACCGACGGCAGACTGCCTGCCCTCCCAGGATACCTACAGCACCCGATGCCACAGGAAGGCCAAAAGAGATCATCAAGGACAACAACCACCCGAGCCACTGCCTGTTCACCCCGCTATCATCCAGAAGGCGAGGTCAGTACAGGGGCATCAAAGCTGGGACCGAGAGACTGGAAAAACAGCTTCTATCTCAAGGCCATCAGACTGGTAAACAGCTTCTATCTCCAGACCATCAGACTGATAAACAGCTTCTATCTCCAGGCCATCAGACTGGTAAACAGCTTCTATCTCCAGGCCATCAGACTGATAAACAGCTTCTATCTCCAGACCGTCAGACTGATAAACAGCTTCTATCTCCAGGCCATCAGACTGGTAAACAGCTTCTATCTCCAGGCCATCAGACTGATAAACAGCTTCTATCTCCAGGCCATCAGACTGGTAAACAGCTTCTATCTCCAGGCCATCAGACTGTTAAACAGCTTCTATCTCCAGACCATCAGACTGTTAAACAGCTTCTATCTCCAGACCATCAGACTGATAAACAGCTTCTATCTCCAGGCCATCAGACTGGTAAACAGCTTCTATCTCCAGGCCATCAGACTGATAAACAGCTTCTATCTCCAGGCCATCAGACTGATAAACAGCTTCTATCTCCAGGCCGTCAGACTGTTAAACAGCTTCTATCTCCAGGCCGTCAGACTGTTAAACAGCTTCTATCTCCAGGCCGTCAGACTGGTAAACAGCTTCTATCTCCAGGCCATCAGACTGGTAAACAGCTTCTATCTCCAGGCCGTCAGACTGTTAAGCAGCTTCTATCTCCAGGCCATCAGACTGTTAAACAGCTTCTATCTCCAGGCCATCAGACTGATAAACAGCTTCTATCTCCAGACCATCAGACTGATAAACAGCTTCTATCTCCAGGCCATCAGACTGATAAACAGCTTCTATCTCCAGGCCATCAGACTGATAAACAGCTTCTATCTCCAGGCCATCAGACTGATAAACAGCTTCTATCTCCAGGCCATCAGACTGATAAACAGCTTCTATCTCCAGGCCATCAGACTGATAAACAGCTTCTATCTCCAGGCCATCAGACTGATAAACAGCTTCTATCTCCAGGCCATCAGACTGGTAAACAGCTTCTATCTCCAGACCATCAGACTGTTAAACAGCTTCTATCTCCAGACCATCAGACTGATAAACAGCTTCTATCTCCAGACTGTTAAACAGCTTCTATCTCCAGACTGTTAAACAGCTTCTATCTCCAGACCATCAGACTGGTAAACAGCTTCTATCTCCAGGCCATCAGACTGGTAAACAGCTTCTATCTCCAGACCATCAGACTGATAAACAGCTTCTATCTCCAGACTGTTAAACAGCTTCTATCTCCAGACTGTTAAACAGCTTCTATCTCCAGACCATCAGACTGGTAAACAGCTTCTATCTCCAGGCCATCAGACTGGTAAACAGCTTCTATCTACAGGCCATCAGACTGTTAAACAGCTTCTATCTCCAGGCCATCAGACTGATAAACAGCTTCTATCTCCAGGCCATCAGACTGATAAACAGCTTCTATCTCCAGGCCATCAGACTGATAAACAGCCATCACCAGCACATTAGAGCCTGCTGCCATATATACATAGACTAGGAATCACTGGCCATTTTAATGTTTACAAATTATACATTATTCATCAAATGTATATACTGTATCTTAGTCTGTCACTGTGACATTGAGCATCAAAATATTTATACATTTATTTTAGAGATGTGTTCATTGTTAGATATTACTGTACTGTTAGAGCTAGACACCAACATCTGCTAAACACGTGTATGTGACAAATAAAAATTAGATTTGAGTTCACTGTAACGTTTCCCCATTTAACAAAACATTTATTTATGTCCACAGTCATATCAACTAGCAAATAAAACATCCAAACACTGTAATGAACCTCCAAACACAGCAGATCAAATGTAAATATTAGAAGTAGTTATATTTTATTATTGGTCACATCGGTGGTATAATACAGACAGCTGGAGCCAGGGGGTCAGAGGTCAGGCTCTGCCCTGCTGGGTCAGGAGAGGAGGGGCTTAGTGGTACTTCCTCCAGCGGTCGTGCTCTGAGAGGAGAAGAAGAGAGCGAGAGAGAGAGAGAGAGGAGAAGGAGAGAGGGAGAATGGAGAAGTGGGGACAGAGAGCGAGAGGGGACAGAGGTTAACGTCAGATCGTCCTTCCCAGTGTCTGTACTCACTGAGGTGGTCGTACTCCCACAGTGTCTGTACTCCCACAGGGTTAGGGTTAGTACTCACTGAGGTGGTCGTACTCCCACAGTGCAGTGTCTGTACTCCCACAGTGTCTGTACTCCCACAGGGTTAGGGTTAGTACTCACTGAGGTGGTCGTACTCCCACAGTATCTGTACTTACTGAGGTGGTCGTACTCCCCCAGTATCTGTACTCCCACAGTGTCTGTACTTACTGAGATGGTCGTACTCCCACAGTGCAGTGTCTGTACTCCCACAGTGTCTGTACTCCCACAGGGTTAGGGTTAGTACTCACTGAGGTGGTCGTACTCCCACAGTATCTGTACTCCCACAGTGTCTGTACTTACTGAGATGGTCGTACTCCCACAGTGCAGTGTCTGTACTCCCACAGTGTCTGTACTCCCACAGGGTTAGGGTTAGTACTCACTGAGGTGGTCGTACTCCCCCAGTGTCTGTACTTACTGAGGTGGTCGTACTCCCCCAGTGTCTGTACTCCCACAGTGTCTGTACTTACTGAGATGGTCGTACTCCCACAGTGTCTGTACTCCCACAGTGTCTGTACTTACTGAGGTGGTCGTACTCCCCCAGTGTCTGTACTCCCACAGTGTCTGTACTTACTGAGGTGGTCGTACTCCCCCAGTGTCTGTACTTACTGAGATGGTCGTACTCCCACAGTGTCTGTACTTACTGAGATGGTCGTACTCCCACAGTGTCTGTACTTACTGAGATGGTCGTACTCCCACAGTATCTGTACTTACTGAGATGGTCGTACTCCCACAGTATCTGTACTCCCACAGTGTCTGTACTCCCACAGTGTCTGTACTTACTGAGATGGTCGTACTCCCACAGTATCTGTACTTACTGAGATGGTCGTACTCCCACAGTATCTGTACTCCCACAGTGTCTGTACTCCCACAGTGTCTGTACTTACTGAGGTGGTCGTACTCCCCCAGTGTCTGTACTCCCCCAGTGTCTGTACTCCCCCAGTGTCTGTACTCCCCCAGTGTCTGTACTCCCCCAGTGTCTGTACTCACTGAGGTGGTCGTACTCCCCCAGGGTTAGGGCTAGTACTCACTGAGGTGGTCGTACTCCCACAGGGTTAGGGTTAGTACTCACTGAGGTGGTCGTACTCCCACAGGGTTAGGGTTAGTACTCCCCCAGGGTTAGGGTTAGTACTCCCCCAGGGTTAGTACTCACTGAGGTGGTCGTACTCCCCCAGGGTTAGTACTCACTGAGGTGGTCGTACTCCCCCAGGGTTAGTACTCACTGAGGTGGTCGTACTCCCAGAGGGTTAGTACTCACTGAGGTGGTCGTACTCCCCCAGGGTTAGTACTCACTGAGGTGGTCGTACTCCCCCAGGGTTAGTACTCACTGAGGTGGTCGTACTCCCCCAGGGTTAGTACTCACTGAGGTGGTCGTACTCCCCCAGGGTTAGTACTCACTGAGGTGGTCGTACTCCCCCAGGGTTAGTACTCACTGAGGTGGTCGTACTCCACCAGGGTTAGTACTCACTGAGGTGGTCGTACTCCCCCAGGGTTAGTACTCACTGAGGTGGTCGTACTCCCCCAGGGTTAGTACTCACTGAGGTGGTCGTACTCCCCCAGGGTTAGTACTCACTGAGGTGGTCGTACTCCCCCAGGGTTAGTACTCACTGAGGTGGTCGTACTCCCCCAGGGTTAGTACTCACTGAGGTGGTCGTACTCCACCAGGGTTAGTACTCACTGAGGTGGTCGTACTCCCAGAGGGTTAGTACTCACTGAGGTGGTCGTACTCCCCCAGGGTTAGTACTCACTGAGGTGGTCGTACTCCCCCAGGGTTAGTACTCACTGAGGTGGTCGTACTCCCCCAGGGTTAGTACTCACTGAGGTGGTCGTACTCCCCCAGGGTTAGTACTCACTGAGGTGGTCGTACTCCCCCAGGGTTAGTACTCGCTGAGGTGGTCGTACTCCCACAGGGTTAGGGTTAGTACTCGCTGAGGTGGTCGTACTCCCCCAGGGTTAGTACTCGCTGAGGTGGTCGTACTCCCCCAGGGTTAGTACTCGCTGAGGTGGTCGTACTCCCACCAGGGTTAGTACTCACTGAGGTGGTCGTACTCCCACCAGGGTTAGTACTCACTGAGGTGGTCGTACTCCCAGAGGTAACTGAGGGCCACGTATCCAACCAGCAGCATGGCCACGCCTCCGATACCTCCCTTCTTCACGTTGATGTACTTGTTGTAATATCTGTCATGGCCTGGGGGGGGGAGACAGCATGTTACTCTGTGTGTGTGTGTGTGTGTGTGTGTGTGTGTGTGTGTGTGTGTGTGTGTGTGTGTGTGTGTGTGTGATAACTGTCCCAGAAGTCTAACCATTGCGGATGCTGGCGAGGAGTCCGTTAGGAGTGTGTGTGTGTGTGTGTGATAACTGTCCCAGAAGTCTAACCATTGCGGATGCTGGCGAGGAGTCCGTTAGGAGTGTGTGTGTGTGTGTGTGTGTGTGTGTGTGTGTGTGTGTGTGTGTGTGTGTGATAACTGTCCCAGAAGTCTAACCATTGCGGATGCTGGCGAGGAGTCCGTTAGGAGTGTGTGTGTGTGTGTGTGTGTGTGATAACTGTCCCAGAAGTCTAACCATTGCGGATGCTGGCGAGGAGTCCGTTAGGAGTGTGTGTGTGTGTGTGTGTGTGTGTGTGTGTGTGTGTGTGTGATAACTGTCCCAGAAGTCTAACCATTGCGGATGCTGGCGAGGAGTCCGTTAGGAGTGTGTGTGTGTGGGGGGGTAACTGTCCCAGAAGTCTAACCATTGCGGATGCTGGCGAGGAGTCCGTTAGGAGTGTGTGTGTGTGTGATAACTGTCCCAGAAGTCTAACCATTGCGGATGCTGGCGAGGAGTCCGTTAGGAGTGTGTGTGTGTGTGATAACTGTCCCAGAAGTCTAACCATTGCGGATGCTGGCGAGGAGTCCGTTAGGAGTGTGTGTGTGTGTGATAACTGTCCCAGAAGTCTAACCATTGCGGATGCTGGCGAGGAGTCCGTTAGGAGTGTGTGTGTGTGTGATAACTGTCCCAGAAGTCTAACCATTGCGGATGCTGGCGAGGAGTCCGTTAGGAGTGTGTGTGTGTGTGATAACTGTCCCAGAAGTCTAACCATTGCGGATGCTGGCGAGGAGTCCGTTAGGAGTGTGTGTGTGTGTGTGTGTGTGTGTGTGTGATAACTGTCCCAGAAGTCTAACCATTGCGGATGCTGGCGAGGAGTCCGTTAGGAGTGAAGTCCCTCTTGCCCATCCAGGAGCCCAGTTCACACAGCTTCACCTCCATCAGCCGCTTCTCACCCACAGGGACTAAGGACACAGGTATACACACAATAAATACACACACACCTGGTATACACACAATAAATACACACCTGCCATCTCTCTTACCCACGGGAACTAAGGACACAGGTATACACACAATAAATACACACCTGGTACACACACACACCTGGTATACACACAATAAATACACACCTGGTACACACACACCTGGTATACACACAATAAATACACACCTGGTACACACACACCTGGTATACACACAATAAATACACACCTGGTACACACACACCTGGTATACACACAATAAATACACACCTGGTACACACACACCTGGTATACACACAATAAATACACACCTGGTACACACACACCTGGTATACACACAATAAATACACACCTGGTACACACACACCTGGTATACACACCTGGTACACACACACCTGGTATACACACAATAAATACACACCTGGTACACACACACCTGGTATACACACAATAAATACACACCTGCCATCTCTCTTACCCACAGGGACTAAGGACACAGGTATACACACAATAAATACACACCTGGTACACACACACCTGGTATACACACAATAAATACACACCTGGTACACACACACCTGGTATACACACAATAAATACACACCTGGTACACACACACCTGGTATACACACAATAAATACACACCTGCCATCTCTCTTACCCACGGGAACTAAGGACACAGGTATACACACAATAAATACACACCTGCCGTCCCTCTCTTTCACACACACACACACACACACACACACACACAAACCTGCCGTCCCTCTCACACACACACAAACCTGCCGTCCCTCTCACACACACACAAACCTGCCGTCCCTCTCACACAATAAACACACCACCGAAGATAGTAACCATATAACTTCGTAACAATGAATGCTATGTCTTGTTAGCATTTCACTAGAGAGACCTGAGCCAGTTGTGTACAATTCTCATAATTCACAAAGATGCAATAAGTTAACTGACAAACTGTGTTCTCTAGATAAGCTAACTAAAAGGTTTAATAGGTAGCTAGTTCAAAGTCCCGGGAGTTATGTTGAGTCTGGGTCGTTGAGACAGTTAGCCTGTCATTAGCCGGCAAGCTACAAAACGTTGCTAACTCCGACTGCATTGCAAGAGGCTAGTCCTGCAGGCTAACTAGCTTAGCTAACTAACATGGCTACATACCTAGCCACCTAGCATATCGAAATATATGATAGTTAGCTAGTTCAAAGTCACGGGAGTTATGTTGAGACAAGGCTGTTTGTCATAACCAGTTAGCCTGTCATTAGCCGACAAGCTACAAAACGTTTCTAACTCCGACTGCATTGCAAGAGGCTAGTCCTGCAGGCTAACTAGCTTAGCTTAGCTAACTTTTTATTTTAACAGTAACATATAAAACATAACAGCCAGAGGTTATTCCCAAAGAAATGAGAAAACAAAAAATAGAAAACCTATTCCACATTATATCAAATCAAATACAGACATATAGCTAACTATCTTACCTGGCTAAATACCTAGCCACCTAGCATATCGTCTGGACGCAAAACGCTGTAAAATTAGTTGAATATTTTTACAACCCTTTAGAGAAACTGTCAGGGAATATATATATATTTCTATTTGTTTTTTTTCGCTTATTCTCCTCCTTGTAATATACCCAAGCTGTTTTTAAAGTTGTATTTTGTCCGTTTTAATGACCATGACAGTAAAGTCCTTGACTTGACTCGTAACCATGGATTTACCGCGGCCTTCAAAAACACAACATAGAAACATTATTAACTAACTCGCTTTTTTTTTAAAAATGTAATAAAATACAATGTTTCGTATGTAAATGCTGAAGTGAAAATATGTCAGTTTGATTAATTAAAAAATAAATTAAAACCTGTAAACGTTTATTTTTTTTTTTTACAGACAACCGACGTACCTATTCTGTCCGCCATCTTGTCCGGTGGAGACCGCAGTGGATGTCGGGATTAAAAATGGAAGGAGAGGATTGTGGGAGGACTGTGATTTTGAGTCTAGATGGGATACAGCTTTTATCAACAAACAAAAAAAAAAATCACTTTTCGTAGTAAGTTTAGGAGAACGTACGTAGCAGGTTAGGAGAAAAAGGTTATGATAATTAGGTTAAGGTTAGGAAAATGGTTAAGTTTAACTAAAATACACCAAAAAAAATATAATATACTTAGATGTCAATTTGACAAAAGCTGTATCCCATCTAGACATATTACCGCTTTCCATGTTGTCCGTAGCTTGTGAGGTGTGGAAACATAAAAGTATATATAATATTTTTTTGGGGGGGCATTTTAGCTAACCCTAACCATTTTCCTAACCTTAACTTAATTATCACAACCTGATACGTTTTTTTCTCCTAACCTGCTGCGTACGGTAAGATACGGACAACGAACACAATTGCATTTTATCAATGGCAATTTGAATGCACAGAGATACCGTGACGAGATCCTGGGGCCCCGTTGTCGTGCCGTTCTTCCTCCTCCATCACCTCATGTTTCAGCACGATAATGTCAACAAGGATCTGTACACAATTCCTGGAAGCTGAAAATGTCCCAGTTCTTCCATGGCCTGCGTACTTCACCAGACATGTCACTCATTGAGCATGTTTGGGATGCTCTGGATAGACGTGTACGACAGCGTGTTTCCAGTTCTCGCCAATATCCAGCAACTTCGCACAGCCATTGAAGAGGAAGTCGGACAACATTCCAACAGGCCACCAATCAGCAGCCTGATCAACTCTATGTGAAGGAGACGTGTCGCGCTGCATGAGGCAAATGGTGGTCACACCAGATACTGACTGGTTCTGATCCACAACCCTAACTTTTAACGGTATCTGTGACCAACAGATGCATATCTGTATTCCCAGTCATGTCTAATCCATAGATTAGGGCCTAATTTATTTATTTAAATGACTGATTTCCTTCTATGAACTGTAACTCAGTAAAATCTTTGAAATTGTAGCATGTTGCATTTAATATTTTTGTTCAGTATTTATACGGGGTCAGTTCCAATACCATATTTACAATGTGTAGGACACTGTAATTTATACGGGGTCAGTTCCAATACCATATTTACAATCGGTATTTATATTGTACTTGGTGGGCTACTGGTATTGAGATAAATAAAGTAGTATTAATATTGTACTGGCATTGAGATGAATAAAGTAGTATTTATATTGTACTTGGTGGGCTACTGGTATTGAGATAAAGTAGTATTTATATTGTTCTGTTATTGAGATGAATAAAGTAGTATTAATATTGTACTTGGTGGGCTACTGGTATTGAGATAAATAAAGTAGTATTTATATTGTTCAGTTATTGAGATGAATAAAGTAGTATTAATATTGTACTGGCATTGAGATGAATAAAGTAGTATTTATATTGTACTTGGTGGGCTACTGGTATTGAGATAAATAAAGTAGTATTTATATTGTACTGGTATTGAGATGAATAAAGTAGTATTTATATTGTACTGGTATTGAGATGAATAAAGTAGTATTTATATTGTACTGGCATTGAGATGAATAAAGTAGTATTTATATTGTACTGGTATTGAGATGAATAAAGTAGTATTTATATTGTTCTGTTATTGAGATGAATAAAGTAGTATTAATATTGTACTTGGTGGGCTACTGGTATTGAGATAAATAAAGTAGTATTTATATTGTACTGGTATTGAGATAAATAAAGTAGTATTTATATTGTACTGGTATTGAGATGAATAAAGTAGTATTTATACTGCTCAAAAAAATAAAGGGAACACTTAAACAACACATCCTAGATCTGAATGAAAGAAATAATCTTATTAAATACTTTTTTCTTTACATAGTTTAATGTGCTGACAACAAAATCACACAAAAATAATCAATGGAAATCTTATTTATCAACCCATGGAGGTCTGGATTTGGAGTCACACTCAAAATTAAAGTGGAAAACCACACTACAGGCTGATCCAACTTTGATGTAATGTCCTTAAAACAAGTCAAAATGAGGCTCAGTAGTGTGTGTGGCCTCCACGTGCCTGAATGACCTCCCTACAACGCCTGGGCATGCTCCTGATGAGGTGGCGGATGGTCTCCTGAGGGATCTCCTCCCAGACCTGGACTAAAGCATCCGCCAACTCCTGGACAGTCTGTGGTGCAACGTGGCGTTGGTGGATGGAGCGAGACATGATGTCCCAGAGGTGCTCGATTGGATTCAGGTCTGGGGAACGGGCGGGCCAGTCCATAGCATCAATGCCTTCCTCTTGCAGGAACTGCTGACACACTCCAGCCACATAAGGTCTAGCATTGTCTTGCATTAGGAGGAACCCAGGGCCAACCGCACCAGCATATGGTCTCACAAGGGGTCTGAGGATCTCATCTCGGTACCTAATGGCAGTCAGGCTACCTCTCAATTTAGAACACACATTTAGAACCCTCATTTAGAACGCTCTTTTAGAACCCTCATTTAGAACCCTCTTTTAGAACCCTCTTTTAGAACCCTCGTTTAGAACCCTCGTTTAGAACCCTCATTTAGAACCCTCATTTAGAACCCTCGTTTAGAACCCTCGTTTAGAACGCTCATTTAGAACCCTCGTTTAGAACCCTCGTTTAGAACCCTCGTTTAGAACCCTCGTTTAGAACCCTCGTTTAGAACCCTCGTTTAGAACCCTCATTTAGAACCCTCATTTAGAACCCTCATTTAGTACGCTCATTTAGAACCCTCATTTAGAACCCTCTTTTAGAACCCTCTTTTAGAACCCTCATTTACAACAACAATCAGCGTTTGAGCTGGACACACTTTTTTCAGAAACTATTTACACAAAAACACACACAGTCCTTACAAAGTTTATCTCCAGAATGTGAGCAGTTTATTTTTTGAAGGAAATGGTTCATATATTCACAGAAGTATATATATTTAATCACTGAACAGTAGCAGACCTAACTTCATCTGTTCCTGACTCTGGATAGTGGATTAAAAAGACCACCTGTTGTTACATCAACACCAGACATCATGATTCATGGAAATGGACATTGTATTTTATCAAATATGAAAACCTTAAATCTCTTCAAATTCAAATCAGTCAGAAAATAAGGATTGTACATAAAACAGAGCAGAATAAATCATCACATCTGGGGACCATCACCACCAGCATGACTAGTATCTATGTGGACCCTACTACAGTTTAACCAGCTCAGCTATAGACTACACCAGCATGACTAGTATCTATGTGGACCCTACTACAGTTTAACCAGCTCAGCTATAGACTACACCAGCATGACTAGTATCTATGTGGACCCTACTACAGTTTAACCAGCTCAGCTATAGACTACACCAGCATGACTAGTATCTACGTGGACCCTACTACAGTTTAACCAGCTCAGCTATAGACTACACCAGCATGACTAGTATCTATGTGGACCCTACTACAGTTTAACCAGCTCAGCTATAGACTACACCAGCATGACTAGTATCTATGTGGACCCTACTACAGTTTAATCAGCTCAGCTATAGACTACACCAGCATGACTAGTATCTATGTGGACCCTACTACAGTTTAACCAGCTCAGCTATAGACTACACCAGCATGACTAGTATCTATGTGGACCCTACTACAGTTTAACCAGCTCAGCTATAGACTACACCAGCATGACTAGTATCTATGTGGACCCTACTACAGTTTAACCAGCTCAGCTATAGACTACACCAGCATGACTAGTATCTATGTGGACCCTACTACAGTTTAACCAGCTCAGCTATAGACTACACCAGCATGACTAGTATCTATGTGGACCCTACTACAGTTTAACCAGCTCAGCTATAGACTACACCAGCATGACTAGTATCTATGTGGACCCTACTACAGTTTAACCAGCTCAGCTATAGACTACACCAGCATGACTAGTATCTATGTGGACCCTACTACAGTTTAACCAGCTCAGCTATAGACTACACCAGCATGACTAGTATCTATGTGGACCCTACTACAGTTTAACCAGCTCAGCTATAGACTACACCAGCATGACTAGTATCTATGTGGACCCTACTACAGTTTAACCAGCTCAGCTATAGACTACACCAGCATGACTAGTATCTATGTGGACCCTACTACAGTTTAACCAGCTCAGCTATAGACTACACCAGCGTGACTAGTATCTATGTGGACCCTACTACAGTTTAACCAGCTCAGCTATAGACTACACCAGCTTGACTAGTATCTATGTGGACCCTACTACAGTTTAACCAGCTCAGCTATAGACTACACCAGCATGACTAGTATCTATGTGGACCCTACTACAGTTTAACCAGCTCAGCTATAGACTACACCAGCATGACTAGTATCTATGTGGACCCTACTACAGTTTAACCAGCTCAGCTATAGACTACACCAGCACGACTAGTATCTATGTGGACCCTACTACAGTTTAACCAGCTCAGCTATAGACTACACCAGCACGACTAGTATCTATGTGGACCCTACTACAGTTTAACCAGCTCAGCTATAGACTACACCAGCATGACTAGTATCTATGTGGACCCTACTACAGTTTAACCAGCTCAGCTATAGACTACACCAGCATGACTAGTATCTATGTGGACCCTACTACAGTTTAACCAGCTCAGCTATAGACTACACCAGCATGACTAGTATCTATGTGGACCCTACTACAGTTTAACCAGCTCAGCTATAGACTACACCAGCATGACTAGTATCTATGTGGACCCTACTACAGTTTAACCAGCTCAGCTATAGACTACACCAGCATGACTAGTATCTATGTGGACCCTACTACAGTTTAACCAGCTCAGCTATAGACTACACCAGCATGACTAGTATCTATGTGGACCCTACTACAGTTTAACCAGCTCAGCTATAGACTACACCAGCATGACTAGTATCTATGTGGACCCTACTACAGTTTAACCAGCTCAGCTATAGACTACACCAGCATGACTAGTATCTATGTGGACCCTACTACAGTTTAACCAGCTCAGCTATAGACTACACCAGCATGACTAGTATCTATGTGGACCCTACTACAGTTTAACCAGCTCAGCTATAGACTACACCAGCATGACTAGTATCTATGTGGACCCTACTACAGTTTAACCGGCTCAGCTATAGACTACACCAGCATGACTAGTATCTATGTGGACCCTACTACAGTTTAACCGGCTCAGCTATAGACTACACCAGCATGACTAGTATCTATGTGGACCCTACTACAGTTTAACCAGCTCAGCTATAGACTACACCAGCATGACTAGTATCTATGTGGACCCTACTACAGTTTAACCAGCTCAGCTATAGACTACACCAGCATGACTAGTATCTATGTGGACCCTACTACAGTTTAACCAGCTCAGCTATAGACTACACCAGCATGACTAGTATCTATGTGGATCCTACTACAGTTTAACCAGCTCAGCTATAGACTACACCAGCGTGACTAGTATCTATGTGGACCCTACTACAGTTTAACCAGCTCACCTGTAGACTACACCAGCATGACTAGTATCTATGTGGACCCTACTACAGTTTACCCAGCTCAGCTATAGACTACACCAGCATGACTAGTATCTATGTGGACCCTACTACAGTTTAACCAGCTCAGCTATAGACTACACCAGCATGACTAGTATCTATGTGGACCCTACTACAGTTTAACCAGCTCAGCTATAGACTACACCAGCATGACTAGTATCTATGTGGACCCTACTACAGTTTAACCAGCTCAGCTATAGACTACACCAGCATGACTAGTATCTATGTGGACCCTACTACAGTTTAACCAGCTCAGCTATAGACTACACCAGCATGACTAGTATCTATGTGGACCCTACTACAGTTTAACCAGCTCAGCTATAGTCTACACCAGCATGACTAGTATCTATGTGGACCCTACTACAGTTTAACCAGCTCAGCTATAGACTACACCAGCATGACTAGTATCTATGTGGACCCTACTACAGTTTAACCAGCTCAGGTATAGACTACACCAGCATGACTAGTATCTATGTGGACCCTACTACAGTTTAACCAGCTCAGCTATAGACTACACCAGCATGACTAGTATCTATGTGGACCCTACTACAGTTTAACCAGCTCAGCTATAGACTACACCAGCATGACTAGTATCTATGTGGACCCTACTACAGTTTAACCAGCTCAGCTATAGACTACACCAGCATGACTAGTATCTATGTGGACCCTACTACAGTTTAACCAGCTCAGCTATAGACTACACCAGCATGACTAGTATCTATGTGGACCCTACTACAGTTTAACCAGCTCAGCTATAGACTACACCAGCATGACTAGTATCTATGTGGACCCTACTACAGTTTAACCAGCTCAGCTATAGACTACACCAGCATGACTAGTATCTATGTGGACCCTACTACAGTTTAACCAGCTCAGCTATAGACTACACCAGCATGACTAGTATCTATGTGGACCCTACTACAGTTTAACCAGCTCAGCTATAGACTACACCAGCATGACTAGTATCTATGTGGACCCTACTACAGTTTAACCAGCTCAGCTATAGACTACACCAGCATGACTAGTATCTATGTGGCCCCTACTACAGTTTAACCAGCTCAGCTATAGACTACACCAGCATGACTAGTATCTATGTGGACCCTACTACAGTTTAACCAGCTCAGCTATAGACTACACCAGCATGACTAGTATCTATGTGGACCCTACTACAGTTTAACCAGCTCAGCTATAGACTACACCAGCATGACTAGTATCTATGTGGACCCTACTACAGTTTAACCAGCTCAGCTATAGACTACACCAGCATGACTAGTATCTATGTGGACCCTACTACAGTTTAACCAGCTCAGCTATAGACTACACCAGCATGACTAGTATCTATGTGGACCCTACTACAGTTTAACCAGCTCAGCTATAGACTACACCAGCATGACTAGTATCTATGTGGACCCTACTACAGTTTAACCAGCTCAGCTATAGACTACACCAGCATGACTAGTATCTATGTGGACCCTACTACAGTTTAACCAGCTCAGCTATAGACTACACCAGCGTGACTAGTATCTATGTGGACCCTACTACAGTTTAACCAGCTCAGCTATAGACTACACCAGCATGACTAGTATCTATGTGGACCCTACTACAGTTTAACCAGCTCAGCTATAGACTACACCAGCATGACTAGTATCTATGTGGACCCTACTACAGTTTAACCAGCTCAGATATAGACTACACCAGCATGACTAGTATCTATGTGGACCCTACTACAGTTTAACCAGCTCAGCTATAGACTACACCAGCATGACTAGTATCTATGTGGACCCTACTACAGTTTAACCAGCTCAGCTATAGACTACACCAGCATGACTAGTATCTATGTGGACCCTACTACAGTTTAACCAGCTCAGCTATAGACTACACCAGCATGACTAGTATCTATGTGGACCCTACTACAGTTTAACCAGCTCAGCTATAGACTACACCAGCATGACTAGTATCTATGTGGACCCTACTACAGTTTAACCAGCTCAGCTATAGACTACACCAGCATTACTAGTATCTATGTGGACCCTACTACAGTTTAACCAGCTCAGCTATAGACTACACCAGCATGACTAGTATCTATGTGGACCCTACTACAGTTTAACCAGCTCAGATATAGACTACACCAGCATGACTAGTATCTATGTGGACCCTACTACAGTTTAACCAGCTCAGCTATAGACTACACCAGCATGACTAGTATCTATGTGGACCCTACTACAGTTTAACCAGCTCAGCTATAGACTACACCAGCATGACTAGTATCTATGTGGACCCTACTACAGTTTAACCAGCTCAGCTATAGACTACACCAGCATGACTAGTATCTATG
>NC_138308.1:0-12500 GCF_965601325.2 Salmo salar | reverse complement strand
CTTTATAAATACATTAGATTGATTGTTAGGTTCAGGGTATTTAAAGAGATAAACTGTATGGGTTTATATCTCTCTTGCTCCTCCCTGTGGTCTTCTGTGGGAACTACATACCTCATTCACCACACTTGATAGGCTCATAATCTGAGGTAGCAACTGAGTCAGAGCTACAAATCAATGATCTCCACCTATCCATTAGGTTTACAACTCAGTGAACCTGCGCAGCATTCTCTCTATTTGATGTCTACGAACCAACAGATTTCAACGACATATCAAATTACCCAGTTAGCCATTATTAGTAGCTGTAACCTAGTTAATATAAGTTACCTGAGGTAAACCTACAGGTTAGTTAATAATAAGTTACCTGAGGTAAACCTACAAGGTTAGTTAATAATAAGTTACCTGAGGTAAACCTACAAGGTTAACGCGGGCTGGAAGAGAATTACTTCAAAACCACAGCAAACAGCTGGGACATATAGTAATATTATATATATATAATATTATATCACTGGGCTCCTCTGTGCTAACAAACCCTGTGTACCACCCCTCCCCTGTTTAACCTTGAATTTCGTTCAGAAAAACACTTCCACATTTAGCAAAACGAACCAACTCTTTACGGATCTGTTCGGTGGTAATAAACGGAGGCAGATTAGACACCACTACTCTTGTCGAAATCAGCACCAACACAACCCCTCACATAAATCATACTGGTAACTAGCCGGGTAACAAGACTCACCTTTTACATTACCACAACCACCGCCTTGTTCATTCTGGATACAGAGTGTATATGTTCCTCTCCCACCTGTTCACCGACCAGGATCAATAATTCCTCCACACCATTCTCCACAACGCACCTGAAGAGACAGCGTTTCTTCTCCACTCGGTTGAGGACATCAAACTACCCTACTCCCTCCTCAACTCTAACCGATAAACAGCGGAAACCGATAAACAAACCCTCCCACCATGACAAAATACATTTGGAAAATAGGCAAAAGAATAGCTGCACTCTTCACGAACGACAAAACCTCACGTTACCAACTTCTTCTTCTTCTATGGTATAATGGCGGTCCTCAAACCAACGTTAAAGGAGCGTGGCGCCTCCTACTGTGCTGGAGTGTGTTCAATCACGGTTTACACCATTTCTAAATCCTCCTACCTAACTCAGTACTTCTGAGAAAATAAAAAAGATCCCTACTAACTTCTAATAGACCCTCCCCCATCCCCCAAATCCCTTCCAAACCCCCCCCAACCTCAATGACCCTACACTTCAATCTTTCCCTCTCTTCAACATCCTTACAACAATATAACAACACATGCTCCACCGTTTCATTGACAATACCCTCCAGACACAAACCATTCACATGCTGCCAACCAGATGGAAGGACCAGTTCAATGTACAATGTCCTAAACACAATCGAGGAAACACCACCTCTTCCTTCCTAATCTGACCTTTGAACCTTGGTCCACCGACCTTTCTTTGGAGGGCATATAAATGCCGTCCCTTGTGCTCAGAGTCCCATCTCTTCTGCCACACATCTATCAAAATGTCTCTGATCTCACATTTGTCCTCACCTCTACCCAGTGGAACATTAATATATATTATATCTTGTTTTAAAGTTATTTTAGCTAACTAGTCTACAATTTCATTCCATTCCACACCTGAATGTGCTGGGACCCAGCAGAATCTCACTACTAGACCCATTCTCTCAATTCTCCATAATAACATTAATACCTCCAATAGTAGGTCACTCCTAATAGATTTACCAGATGATAAACTATTCAATACAGACAGAGAATCTGAGGATACTATAACTCTAACAGGCTGTACGTCCTCCACCCACTGGAGGACAACTATTATCACCAACAGTTCAACTGAGTACACTGACAGTTCATCTGTTAGTCTTCTACATATCTGCACATCACATTCAGGAAGGTAAACACCTGCTCCTGTGGGCCCACTATCTGGGCCCTTGGATCCATCTGTGAAAAGAGGTAAAAAAGCATAACAACTTCTACCAATGTAATTGTCAACCAGTTTCCCTTTATCACTGACTTCTGACCCAATCTTTTCCTTTTGTCTACCAAGGTTAGATCAACAACAGGATCTGGGAGTAACCATGGAGGAACATCCCCTATCACCACAGAAAGGGCCAACCTCCAACTCCCTGAAACTACTCTCATCAGCAAGCTTTCCAACTGTCCAACCAAAACCACTGCCTTGTCTACTAGTATATTCCCAACAGTCATCTAGAACAGTAGCAGTGGGATGCTCAACCTCACAGCCTTTCAACCCAATAAGCTAATGACAATTTATTACGTCGTATATCCAAAGGCATCTCACCTGCCTCAACTGGACTATAATATAAATCCATGATATTATGGGATACAAAATGGGAAAAGGGGAAATTATGATAATACTAAAAAAACACCCTTCTAACTAACTAACCCTACACTCATTAAAACCCACTACCCCATTCCACTACTTTGACCCTATCTGCTCCTGCACCAGGCCAACTAACCCTACACTCATTAAAACCCACTACCCCCATTCCACTACTTTGACCCTATCTGCTCCTGCACCAGGCCAACTAACCCTACACTCATTAAAACCCACTACCCCATTCCACTACTTTGACCCTATCTGCTCCTGCACCAGGCCAACTAACCCTACACTCATTAAAACCCACTACCCCATTCCACTACTTTGACCCTATCTGCTCCTGCACCAGGCCAACTAACCCTACACTCATTAAAACCCACTACCCCATTCCACTACTTTGACCCTATCTGCTCCTGCACCAGGCCAACTAACCCTACACTCATTAAAACCCACTACCCCATTCCACTACTTTGACCCTATCTGCTCCTGCACCAGGCCAACTAACCCTACACTCATTAAAACCCACTACCCCATTCCACTACTTTGACCCTATCTGCTCCTGCACCAGGCCAACTAACCCTACACTCATTAAAACCCACTACCCCATTCCACTACTTTGACCCTATCTGCTCCTGCACCAGGCCAACTAACCCTACACTCATTAAAACCCACTACCCCATTCCACTACTTTGACCCTATCTGCTCCTGCACCAGGCCAACTAACCCTACACTCATTAAAACCCACTACCCCATTCCACTACTTTGACCCTATCTGCTCCTGCACCAGGCCAACTAACCCTACACTCATTAAAACCCACTACCCCCATTCCACTACTTTGACCCTATCTGCTCCTGCACCAGGCCAACTAACCCTACACTCATTAAAACCCACTACCCCATTCCACTACTTTGACCCTATCTGCTCCTGCACCAGGCCAACTAACCCCACACTCATTAAAACCCACTAGCCCATTCCACTACTTTGACCCTATCTGCTCCTGCACCAGGCCAACTAACCCTACACTCATTAAAACCCACTACCCCCATTCCACTACTTTGACCCTATCTGCTCCTGCACCAGGCCAACTAACCCTACACTCATTAAAACCCACTAGCCCATTCCACTACTTTGACCCTATCTGCTCCTGCACCAGGCCAACGGCCTGGGAGGACGGGACACCACCACTCAACACACCCTGGAACTCTTCTGAAGTCAAATCTAGTATGACCAAATACTTCTCTGCAGCTGCCACCAAAACATATTTTTTTTCAGTGATTTACATTCCATTTCTGCGGTACAGTTGATAACCATTTGCTATGAACACTAAGAAGCCAACCTTACTGAAGCATATATCACTGGTTGGCCCATCCCTCTGTGCTGTCACAGATCTACTACTCACAGGGATCCTCTCAGGATCCTTCAGCCTTGACCCATCCTCCTCTACTTTCTTCACTGCCTCAGCAGTGACAACCTGTTCCCAACAGTGGGGTCAGTGGGATTGGATAGGGGCCCCTCTACCTCTCTCTCTCTCTCTCTCTCTGACTGGAGGAGACAGGTGAAATGGTGTGTCTCCTCTGGTCAACAATACTCACCTTGAAAGACTCCACAGCCTGTTGGAGCTCCTTCAGCTCCTTCTCTCTCTCCTGGAATCTCTGCTGGACCTTCTGCTGACTCATCCCCAGCTGCCTCTGTGGAGAATCACTCTTCAATGAGCTATCAAGCTTTATTAGTCCAGTAGATCAATAGTATAGTAATGTGACATAGGGCCCATAGAGAGGAAGATCTAAAAAAATGGATGGTCCATTTACTAAATGATATTTATTTGTTGCTATGTGAATGATTATAGTTTTTATGGTAGGACTACATGTATCAACAGGTTGAGACTGAACTTTGGACTCATAAAAGGGTATTCAGAATGATAATAGTGTTTGACATTATAAAATGGTGATACATTTGGAGAATCTGGGTTGACATATCTATATACTCAAGGTTTGTGTTCATATTTGTTCTGCTGAGGATCCATTTCATTTGAATGATCTCATATTCAAACAGCCTTAGTTCCTACTGTATCTTTAATTCTTTGTTTATCAGACAGTCACCAACAAGTTGTTCTGGTCTTACCTGTTTCTCAGTCCTCTCTGCTGCAGCTGACACTGTATCATGGCCTTTATGTTCATCCATTGTACACATCAGACAGATACACTGCTGATCGGTACGACAGTAAACCTCCAGCAGTTTGTCATGATGAGAGCAGATCTTCTCCTGTAGTTGTGCGGTGGCTTTGACCAGCTTGTGCTTCTTCAAAGCAGGAAATTCGTAGTGAGATTGGAGGTGAGTCTCACAGTAAGAGGCCAGACACGCCAGACAGGACATGAGGGCTTTCTGCTTTCTGGTCCCAGTGCAGAAATCACACGCCACATCTCTAGGTCCAGCATAGCACAGAGCAGGAGGGGGAGCAGCCTGGAGTCCTGTCTTCTTCAGTTTCTCCACCAGCTCAGCCAACATGTTATTTTTCCTCAGATTAGGCCTTGGAGTGAAGGTCTCTCTGCACTGAGGACAGCTATAGACCCCTTTCAGAACATCCTGATCCCAGCAGCCCTCAATACAGCTCCTACAGTAACTGTGTCCACAGGGGATGGCGACTGGTTCCTTCAGTAGATCCAGACAGACAGAACAACAGAACTGGTCCTGGTCCAGCAGAACTCCCTGTTGAGCCATTTGGACGGTTGTTCACTCTCACACAGACTGACGAGACAGAGACTCAGATCAGTTTCGTTTCCTCAGAAGAGAGTTTGTGAAGGGGGATGGACTTCCTGGTTCTGCCAGAGGGGTGGGGTTAGAGGGAGGGTGGGGTTAGAGGGAGGGAGGAAGAGAGAGAGGAACTGCAAGCAACATCAAGAGGGAGACAAATAGTCTTGTTCCAATGTTAGAGCCTTTAACATGGAACAAATGACATAATGAATCTTAAAATGTGAGTTGTTAGAATATATGAAGGGTAACAGTTTTCTATGAAGTACGTATGTATCATTATTTTAATCACCTTTATAATGCCTTATAAATCAATAAGTCCTGAGGAGGTGTGATATATGGTTATTATACAGTACCGCGGCTAAGGGCTGTTCTTAGACAAGACACAACACGGATTGAGAATTATCTAACACTTTCAACAATACAATCACATTTTATTTTATTGGTTTCATACACATATTTATCAGATGTTATTGTGGGTGAAGTGAAATGCTTGTGTTCCTGGTTCCAACAGTGCAGTAATATCTAACAATGCTTGTGTTCCTGGCTCCAACAGTGCAGTAATATCTAACAATGCTTGTGTTCCCAGCTCCAACAGTGCAGTAATATCTAACAATGCTTGTGTTCCTGGCTCCAACAGTGCAGTAATATCTAACAATGCTTGTGTTCCCAGCTCCAACAGTGCAGTAATATCTAACAATGCTTGTGTTCCTGGCTCCAACAGTGCAGTAATATCTAACAATGCTTGTGTTCCCAGCTCCAACAGTGCAGTAATATCTAACAATGCTTGTGTTCCTGGCTCCAACAGTGCAGTAATATCTAACAATGCTTGTGTTTCTAGCTCCAACAGTGCAGTAATATCTAACAATGCTTGTGTTCCCAGCTCCAACAGTGCAGTAATATCTAACAATGCTTGTGTTCCTGGTTCCAACAGTGCAGTAATATCTAACAATGCTTGTGTTCCCAGCTCCAACAGTGCAGTAATATCTAACAATGCTTGTGTTCCCGGCTCCAACAGTGCAGTAATATCTAACAATGCTTGTGTTCCCAGCTCCAACAGTGCAGTAATATCTAACAATGCTTGTGTTCCCAGCTCCAACAGTGCAGTAATATCTAACAATGCTTGTGTTCCCAGCTCCAACAGTGCAGTAATATCTAACAATGCTTGTGTTCCCAGCTCCAACAGTGCAGTAATATCTAACAATGCTTGTGTTCCCAGCTCCAACAGTGCAGTAATATCTAACAATGCTTGTGTTCCCAGCTCACAGAGGGCAAATCTAAAAAGTCAATGAAAATATTAGGACAAGCAATGATATATATATATATATATACACTGTGTACTGTGATGTGATGCATAGACAATTTGGAGTACATCTGTAGTATATCTGAAGAATAGTAGATGTACAGTAGTAGTTATATAGGATGAACCAGGACTAGAATACAGTATATACATATGAAGTGGACAACAGTAGTTATATAGGATGAACCAGGACTAGAATACAGTATATACATATGAAGTGGACAGCAGTAGTTATATTGGATGAACCATGACTAGAATACAGTATATACATATGAAGTGGACAGCAGTAGTTATATAGGATGAACCAGGACTAGAATACAGTATATACATATGAAGTAGACAGCAGTAGTTATATAGGATGAACCATGACTAAAATACAGTATATACATATGAAGTGGACAGCAGTAGTTATATAGGATGAACCAGGACTGGAATACAGTATATACATATGAAGTGGACAGCAGTAGTTATATAGGATGAACCATGACTAGAATACAGTATATACATATGAAGTGGACAGCAGTAGTTATATTGGATGAACCATGACTAGAATACAGTATATACATATGAAGTGGACAGCAGTAGTTATATTGGATGAACCGTGACTAGAATACAGTATATACATATGAAGTGGACAGCAGTAGTTATATAGGATGAACCATGACTAGAATACAGTATATACATATGAAGTGGACAGCAGTAGTTATATTGGATGAACCATGACTAGAATACAGTATATACATATGAAGTGGACAGCAGTAGTTATATAGGATGAACCAGGACTAGAATACAGTATATACATATGAAGTAGACAGCAGTAGTTATATAGGATGAACCATGACTAAAATACAGTATATACATATGAAGTGGACAGCAGTAGTTATATAGGATGAACCAGGACTGGAATACAGTATATACATATGAAGTGGACAGCAGTAGTTATATAGGATGAACCATGACTAGAATACAGTATATACATATGAAGTGGGCAGTAGTAGTTATATAGGATGAACCATGACTAGAATACAGTATATACATATGAAGTGGACAGCAGTAGTTATACAGTAGGAGGAGCCAGGAACCAGTCATGGTTCATCCTATATAACTACTGCTGTCCACTTCATATGTATATACTGTACTCTAGTCATGGTTCATCCTATATAACTACTGCTGTCCACTTCATATGTATATACTGTATTCTAGTCCTGGTTCATCCTATATAACTACTGCTGTCCACTTCATATGTATATACTGTATTCTAGTCCTGGTTCATCCTATATAACTACTGCTGTCCACTTCATATGTATATACTGTATTCTAGTCATGGTTCATCCTATATAACTGCTGCTGTCTACTTCATATGTATATACTGTATTCTAGTCCTGGTTCATCCTATATAACTACTGCTGTCCACTTCATATGTATATACTGTATTCGAGTCCTGGTTCATCCTATATAACTACTGCTGTCCACTTCATATGTATATACTGTATTTTAGTCATGGTTCATCCTATATAACTACTGCTGTCCACTTCATATGTATATACTGTATTCTAGTCATGGTTCATCCTATATAACTACTGCTGTCCACTTCATATGTATATACTGTATTCTAGTCCTGGTTCATCCTATATAACTACTGCTGTCCACTTCATATGTATATACTGTATTCTAGTCATGGTTCATCCTATATAACTACTGCTGTCCACTTCATATGTATATACTGTATTTTAATCATGGTTCATCCTATATAACTACTGCTATCCACTTCATATGTATATACTGTATTCTAGTCCTGGTTCATCCTATATAACTACTGCTGTCCACTTCATATGTATATACTGTATTTTAATCATGGTTCATCCTATATAACTACTGCTATCCACTTCATATGTATATACTGTATTTTAATCATGGTTCATCCTATATAACTACTGCTGTCCACTTCATATGTATATACTGTATTCTAGTCATGGTTCATCCTATATAACTACTGCTGTCCACTTCATATGTATATACTGTATTCTAGTCATGGTTCATCCTATATAACTACTGCTGTACATCTACTATTCTTCAGATATACTACAGATGTACTCCAAATTGTCTATGCATCACATCACAGTACACAGTGTATATATATATATATATATATATATATATATATATATATATATATATATATATATATATATATATATATATATATATATACATTGCTTGTCCTAATATTTTCATTGACTTTTTAGATTTGCCCTCTGTGAGCTGGGAACACAAGCATTGATAGATATTACTGCACTGTTGGAGCCAGGAACACAAGCATTGTTAGATATTACTGCACTGTTGGAGCCAGGAACACAAGCATTGTTAGATATTACTGCACTGTTGGAGCTGGGAACACAAGCATTGTTAGATATTACTGCACTGTTGGAACCAGGAACACAAGCATTTCACTTCACCCACAATAACATCTGATAAATATGTGTATGAAACCAATGAAATAAAATGTGATTGTATTGTTGAAAGTGTTAGATAATTCTCAATCCGTGTTGTGTCTTGTCTAAGAACAGCCCTTAGCCGTGGTTCTGTATAATAACCATATATCACACCTCCTCAGGACTTATTGCTTTATAAGGCATTATAAAGGTGATTAAAATAATGATACATACGTACTTCATAGAAAACTGTTACCCTTCATATATTCTAACAACTCACATTTTAAGATTCATTATGTCATTTGTTCCATGTTAAAGGCTCTAACATTGGAACAAAACTATTTGTCTCCCTCTTGATGTTGCTTGCAGTTCCTCTCTCTCTTCCTGCATTCCTCTAACCCCTCCCTCCCTCCCTCTAACCCCACCCCTCTGGCAGAACCAGGAAATCCCTCCCCCTTCACAAACTCTCTTCTGAGGAAACGAAACTGATCTGAGTCTCTGTGTCGTCTGTCTGTGTGAGAGTGAACAACCGTCCAAATGGCTCAACAGGGAGTTCTGCTGGACCAGGACCAGTTCTGTTGTTCTGTCTGTCTGGATCTACTGAAGGAACCAGTCGCCATCCCCTGTGGACACAGTTACTGTAGGAGCTGTATTGAGGGCTGCTGGGATCAGGATGTTCTGAAAGGGGTCTATAGCTGTCCTCAGTGCAGAGAGACCTTCACTCCAAGGCCTAATCTGAGGAAAAATAACATGTTGGCTGAGGTGGTGGAGAAACTGAAGAAGACAGGACTCCAGGCTGCTCCCCCTCCTGCTCTGTGCTATGCTGGACCTAGAGATGTGGCGTGTGATTTCTGCACTGGGACCAGAAAGCAGAAAGCCCTCATGTCCTGTCTGGTGTGTCTGGCCTCTTACTGTGAGACTCACCTCCAATCTCACTACGAATCTCCTGCTTTGAAGAGGCACAAGATGGTCAAAGCCACCGCACAACTACAGGAGAAGATCTGCTCTCATCATGACAAACTGCTGGAGGTTTACTGTCGTACCGATCAGCAGTGTATCTGTTATCAGTGTGTGATGGATGAACATAAAGGCCATGATACAGTGTCAGCTGCAGCAGAGAGGACTGAGAAACAGGTAAGACCAGAACAACTTGTTGGTGACTGTCTGATAAACAAAGAATTCAAGATACAGTAGGAACTAAGGCTGTTTGAATATGAGATCATTGAAATGAAATGGATCCTCAGCAGAACAAATATGAACACAAACCTTGAGTATATAGATATGTCAACCCAGATTCTCCAGATGTATCACCATTTTATAATGTCAAACACTATTATCATTCTGAATGCCCTTTTATGAGTCCAAAGTTCAGTCTCAACCTGTTGATACATGTAGTCCTACCATAAAAACTATAATCATTCACATAGCAACAAATAAATATCATTTAGTAAATGGACCATCCATTTTTTAGACCTTCCTCTCTATGGGCCCTATGTCACATTACTATACTATTGATCTACTGGACTAATAAAGCTTGATAGCTCATTGAAGAGTGATTCTCCACAGAGGCAGCTGGGGATGAGTCAGCAGAAGGTCCAGCAGAGATTCCAGGAGAGAGAGAAGGAGCTGAAGGAGCTCCAACAGGCTGTGGAGTCTCTCAAGGTGAGTATTGTTGACCAGAGGAGACACACCATTTCACCTGTCTCCTCCAGTCAGAGAGAGAGAGAGAGAGAGGTAGAGGGGCCCCTATCCAATCCCACTGACCCCACTGTTGGGAACAGGTTGTCACTGCTGAGGCAGTGAAGAATGTAGAGGAGGATGGGTCAAGGCTGAGGGATCCTGAGAGGATCCCTGTGAGTAGTAGATCTGTGACAGCACAGAGGGATGGGCCAACCAGTGATATATGCTTCAGTAAGGTTGGCTTCTTAGTGTTCATAGCAAATGGTTATCAACTGTACCGCAGAAATGGAATGTAAAATCACAGAAAAAAAATATGTTTTGGTGGCAGCTGCAGAGAAGTATTTGGTCATACTAGATTTGACTTCAGAAGAGTTCCAGGGTGTGTTGAGTGGTGGTGTCCCGTCCTCCCAGGCCGTTGGCCTGGTGCAGGAGCAGATAGGGTCAAAGTAGTGGAATGGGGTAGTGGGTTTTAATGAGTGTAGGGTTAGTTGGCCTGGTGCAGGAGCAGATAGGGTCAAAGTAGTGGAATGGGGGTAGTGGGTTTTAATGAGTGTAGGGTTAGTTGGCCTGGTGCAGGAGCAGATAGGGTCAAAGTAGTGGAATGGGGTAGTGGGTTTTAATGAGTGTAGGGTTAGTTGGCCTGGTGCAGGAGCAGATAGGGTCAAAGTAGTGGAATGGGGTAGTGGGTTTTAATGAGTGTAGGGTTAGTTGGCCTGGTGCAGGAGCAGATAGGGTCAAAGTAGTGGAATGGGGGTAGTGGGTTTTAATGAGTGTAGGGTTAGTTGGCCTGGTGCAGGAGCAGAAAGGGTCAAAGTAGTGGAATGGGGGTAGTGGGTTTTAATGAGTGTAGGGTTAGTTGGCCTGGTGCAGGAGCAGATAGGGTCAAAGTAGTGGAATGGGGTAGTGGGTTTTAATGAGTGTAGGGTTAGTTGGCCTGGTGCAGGAGCAGATAGGGTCAAAGTAGTGGAATGGGGTATTGGGTTTTAATTAGTGTAGGGTTAGTTGGCCTGGTGCAGGAGCAGATAGGGTCCAAAGTAGTGGAATGGGGTAGTGGGTTTTAATGAGTGTAGGGTTAGTTGGCCTGGTGCAGGAGCAGATAGGGTCAAAGTAGTGGAATGGGGTAGTGGGTTTTAATGAGTGTAGGGTTAGTTGGCCTGGTGCAGGAGCAGATAGGGTCAAAGTAGTGGAATGGGGGTAGTGGGTTTTAATGAGTGTAGGGTTAGTTGGCCTGGTGCAGGAGCAGATAGGGTCAAAGTAGTGGAATGGGGGTAGTGGGTTTTAATGAGTGTAGGGTTAGTTGGCCTGGTGCAGGAGCAGATAGGGTCAAAGTAGTGGAATGGGGTAGTGGGTTTTTAATGAGTGTAGGGTTAGTTGGCCTGGTGCAGGAGCAGATAGGGTCAAAGTAGTGGAATGGGGTAGTGGGTTTTAATGAGTGTAGGGTTAGTTGGCCTGGTGCAGGAGCAGATAGGTTCAAAGTAGTGGAATGGGGTAGTGGGTTTTAATGAGTGTAGGGTTATCATGGTCGGTGAACAGGTGGGAGAGGAACATATACACTCTGTATCCAGAATGAACAAGGCGGTGGTTGTGGTAATGTAAAAGGTGAGTCTTGTTGCCAGGCTAGTTACCAGTATGATTTATGTGAGGGGTGTGTTGGTGCTGATTTCAACAAGAGTAGTGGTGTCTAATCTGCCTCCGTTTATTACGGACGAACAGATCCGTAAAGAGTTGGTTCGTTTTGGTCCATTTCCAAGTGGTTTTCTGAACTAAATTCAAGGTTAAACAGGGGAGGGCTGGTACACAGGGTTTGTTAGCACAGATAGTGTGGACATTTTTTACAAATAATTTCTGATGAAACTATCCGCCAAGGAGCCCAGTGATATAATATTAGCATATGTCCCAGCTGTTTGCTGTGGTTTTGAAGTAAATCTCTTCCAGCCCACGTTAACCTTGTAGGTTTACCTC
>NC_138307.1:88231618-88242613 GCF_965601325.2 Salmo salar | reverse complement strand
TGGACAAGATGAATCCCTATGTATATGAATGCTGTTCATCGACTACAGCGCAGCTTTCGACACCACAGTGCCCTCCCAAGTTCATCACTGAGCTCGGGGGGGGGTCCTGGGTTGAACCCTGCTCTATGCAACTGGGTGCTGGATTCCCTGCTGTACTCCCTGTTCACCCGTGACTGCTTGGCCGCGCACGTCTCCCAACTCAATCGTCAAAGTTTGCTGATGACACAACAGTGGTAGTGCTGATGTACCAACAACGACAAGACAGCCTACAGGGAGGAGGTCGAGGGCCCCTGGCGGGGAGTGGTGCCAGGAAAAAAATAATCTCTTACCTCAACGTAACGAAGGAGCTGATCGTGGACTTCAGGAGACACCGGAGTGATCACCCCCCCCCTCCCCATTCACATCGACGGGGCCACAGTGGAGACGGTGGAAAAAAAAATGCTTCAAGTTCCATCGGCGTGGACTGACGACCAGAAATGATCCATTCACACAGACGGCGTGGTGAAGAAGGCACAACAACCGCCTCTTCGACCTCCAGAAGAAATTAGGCGCGGGCCAATTAGATCCTCGCGTTCTTTTTACAGATGCGCCATCGAGAGCATCCTGTCTGTTCGGGGCTGTATCACCGCCTGGTACGGCGCCTGCACCGTCCTCAACCGCAGGGCTCTCCAGTAGGTGGTGCGGTCGTCCCAACGCATCACCGCGGGCAACACTTCCTGCCCTCCAGGACATCTACAGCAAATGTACATTTTATTTGTCACATGCGCCGAATACAACAGGTGTAGATTTTACCTTACCGTGAAATGCTTACCGACAAGGCCTTAACCAAACAATGCAGTTCTAGAAATAGAGTTAAGAACATTTTTCCTAACTAAACTAAAGTATTAAATAAAATCAAAAATTAACACAAGAAAATTACACAACAATAACAAGGCTGAAGTTACTATTCATAGATAATAAACAGTGAGTAGCAGCAGTGTAAAAACTAATGGGGTGGCTGGGTGGCCATTTTGATTAATTGTTCTGCAGTCTTATGGTTTAGGGGGTAGACGGTGTTAAGGAGCCTTTTGGTCCTAGTCTTGGCGCTCCGGTACCGCTTGCCGTGCGGTAGCAGAGAGAACATTCTGTGTGACCTGTAGTCTTTGATAATTTTTTTGGGGGGGGGGTCCTTCCTCTGACACCGCCTGGTATAGAGGTCCTGGGTGTCAGGAAGCTTGGCCCCAGCGATATACTGGGCCGTACACACTACCCTCTGTAGCGCCTTATGGTCAGATGCCGAGCAGTTGCCATTAGAGATGCACGATATATCGGTGAACATATGGGAATCGGACGATATTAGCTAAAAATGCCAACATCGGTATCGGCCCGGTGTCTAGTTTAAAACCGATGTCAAAGCTACCGTGCCTACCTATATAACGAAGGTACATGACGTAATGACGCCACGTTAAAATGTTTTGCGCTACACGTGCAAAACAGCATTCCTAACCTAGCCCACAATGTCTGCTGTGTGGATCGAGCAGTCAACAAGTCCAGCAGTCATTTGAAAGAGCAAGAACATTTCAACGAGACGACGACTCAAAAGGCGAAATCCATTAGCTCCAAGATAATGGAATTCATTGCCCTTCTGACAATCAACCGTTCTCTGTCGTGGGTGATGTTGGCTTTCGCCGACTGGTCGCGCACCGGTACACACTAACATTACCAAGTGCGCTATTGTTCAGATGTTTCCCTACCGGAGTTATACAGTAACGGCGTCGCTGCTATTAGCTTCACGACATACTACGGAACGCCGTTTGGGTCTTTGAGTGTCAGAAAGAAACAGTAGCGCCGTCAAAGCTGGACACAAAAAAGTCGGCAAACACCGGCCACGAACGATGTGTTTTACAATACCTCGTTGGTAATAAAGCAGAATTTTATTTGCTAACCTAGCTAACACCAATACAACCAGCCTGAAAACAACGACCAGTAGAAACACCGTCAACAGCCACTTCCTGTCCCCTCCTCTACCATCTAGAAGGCGGAGACTGTACATGTGCATCAAAGCTGGGACAGAGAAACAAAAAAACAAAAAACAGCTTCTATCTCCAGGCCATCCGAATGTTAGTCACCAGTAGCCGCCCAGCGCCCTGCCCTGAACTTTAGTCAGTGTTACTAGCCTACTACCACCCGGTTCTCTACCCTGCGCCCAGCGCCCTCCGCCCAGCGCCCTGCCCTAAACTTTAGTCAGTGTTACTAGCCTGCTACCACCCGGTTCTCTACCCTGCACCTCAGAGACTGCTGCTCCGTGTACATAGACGTGGATCACTGGTCACTTTAATAACGTTTCTATACTGTTTTACTCCTATGTGTTTATAATGTATTCTAGTCAAGGCAAATCCTGTATAACTACTGCTGTCTATACACACCATCCTGTATAACTACTGTCTATACACACCATCCTGTATAACTACTGTCTATACACACCATCCTACTGCTGTCCACACCATCCTACTGCTGTCCACACCATCCTATATAACTACTGCTGTCCACACCATCCTACTGCTGTCCACACCATCCTACTGCTGTCCACACCATCCTACTGCTGTCCACACCATCCTACTGCTGTCCACACCATCCTACTGCTGTCCACACCATCCTACTGCTGTCCACACCATCCTACTGCTGTCCACACCATCCTACTGCTGTCCACACCATCCTACTGCTGTCCACACCATCCTACTGCTGTCCACACATCCTACTGCTGTCCACACCATCCTACTGCTGTCCACACCATCCTACTGCTGTCCACACCATCCTACTGCTGTCCACACCATCCTACTTAACTACTGCTGTCCACACCATCCTACTGCTGTCCACACCATCCTACTGCTGTCCACACCATCCTACTGCTGTCCACACCATCCTGCATAACTACTGCTGTCCACACCATCCTACTGCTGTCCACACCATCCTACTGCTGTCCACACCATCCTATATAACTACTGCTGTCCACCTTTTGTATTCATATACTGTATATACACACCATTATATTTATATTACGGACTCTGACATTGCTCTTTCTGAAACACAAGCATTAGGTATTACTGTTGGAGCTAGAAACACAAGCATTAGGTATAACTGTTGGAGCTAGAAACACCAGCATTAGGTATTACTGTTGGAGCTAGAAACACAAGCATTAGGTATTACTGTTGGAGCTAGAAACACAAGCATTAGGTATTACTGTTGGAGCTAGAAACACAAGCATTAGGTATTACTGTACTGTTGGAGCTAGAAACACAAGCATTAGGTATTACTGTTGGAGCTAGAAACACAAGCATTAGGTATTACTGTACTGTTGGAGCTAGAAACACAAGCATTAGGTATTACTGTTGGAGCTAGAAACACAAGCATTAGGTATTACTGTTGGAGCTAGAAACACAAGCATTAGATATTACTGTACTGTTGGAGCTAGAAACACAAGCATTAGGTATTACTGTTGGAGCTAGAAACACAAGCATTAGGTATTACTGTACTGTTGGAGCTAGAAACACAAGCATTAGGTATTACTGTACTGTTGGAGCTAGAAACACAAGCATTAGGTATTACTGTTGGAGCTAGAAACACAAGCATTAGATATTACTGTACTGCTGGAGCTAGAAACACAAGCATTATGTATTACTGTTGGAGCTAGAAACACAAGCATTAGGTATTACTGTTGGAGCTAGAAACACAAGCATTAGGTATTACTGTTGGAGCTAGAAACACAAGCATTAGGTATTACTGTTGGAGCTAGAAACACCAGCATTAGGTATTACTGTACTGTTGGAGCTAGAAACACAAGCATTAGGTATTACTGTTGGAGCTAGAAACACAAGCATTAGGTATTACTGTTGGAGCTAGAAACACAAGCATTAGGTATTACTGTACTGTTGGAGCTAGAAACACCAGCATTAGGTATTACTGTTGGAGCTAGAAACACCAGCATTTCGCTGCAACTGTTTTGTTTTCTGCAGCATATGTGTATGTAACTGATTAGAAATATTGAGTCCATGTTGCATCATGCTAGCTATGTGTTGTGTAACTGTTAGCTACTTGGTACTGTGGACCTGAGGTTAGCTGCCGGGGTACGGCGGCCCTGAGGTTAGCTGCCGGGGTACGGCGGCGGCCCTGAGGTTAGCTGCCGGGGTACGGCGGCGGACCTGAGGTTAGCTGCCGGGGTACGGCGGCGGACCTGAGGTTAGCTGCCGGGGTACGGCGGCGGACCTGAGGTTAGCTGCCGGGGTACGGCGGCGGCCCTGAGGTTAGCTGCCGGGGTACGGCGGCGGCCCTGAGGTTAGCTGCCGGGGTACGGCGGCGGCCCTGAGGTTAGCTGCCGGGGTACGGCGGCGGCCCTGAGGTTAGCTGCCGGGGTACGGCGGCGGCCCTGAGGTTAGCTGCCGGGGTACGGCGGCGGACCTGAGGTTAGCTGCCGGGGTACGGCGGCGGACCTGAGGTTAGCTGCCGGGGTACGCCGGCGGACCTGAGGTTAGCTGCCGGGGTACGCCGGCGGACCTGAGGTTAGCTGCCGGGGTACGCCGGCGGCCCTGAGGTTAGCTGCCGGGGTACGGCGGCGGACCTGAGGTTAGCTGCCGGGGTACGGCGGCGGACCTGAGGTTAGCTGCCGGGGTACGGCGGCGGACCTGAGGTTAGCTACTGGGTATTGTTCATAGTGTTCATTATGTAGAGCGGAGAGGCCAGTTACAGAGTCTGTCTGGCCCTCCCATCAGCGCCTGCATGTTTATGTTGACTCAGCGTTACGCTGTGTGTGTGTGTGTGTGTGTCAAACAAACAATACTAGCCACACACACTCGCTGACACTCGCAGTGCCATGCAGGCCACTACACTGCTGTGCTAGCTAGTTAGCTACTGTTGTTCACTGTCCTGGGCATGCTGGTCAGCTGCCACTGAGTCAATGAAGCAATCACACAATGGAACTCAACAGCACCACTAGCTAAGAAGTGGAGGCTAGCTCTGTGCTAGGGAGCGGAGGCTAGCTCTGTGCTAGGGAGCGGAGGCTAGCTCTGTGCTAGGGAGCGGAGGCTAGCTCTGTGCTAGGGAGCGGAGGCTAGCTCTGTGCTAGGGAGCGGAGGCTAGCTCTGTGCTAGGGAGCTGAAGGCTAGCCCTGTGCCAGGGAGCGGAGGCTAGCCCTGTGCCAGGGAGCGGAGGCTAGCCCTGTGCCAGGGAGCGGAGGCTAGCCCTGTGCCAGGGAGCGGAGGCTAGCCCTGTGCCAGGGAGCGGAGGCTAGCCCTGTGCCAGGGAGCGGAGGCTAGCCCTGTGCCAGGGAGCGGAGGCTAGCCCTGTGCCAGGGAGCGGAGGCTAGCTCTATAAAGTTACAGTGGTTATGTAAGTTACCCATGTTTCTTTAGCTACTCATCATAACTGCCATTTGGTAAACGGGTGTATTTGAATGTATTCCATAGATTACAATGGGTTTCAAATCTGGCAGATTTCCACATCATCATCATCATCGTTCTTCCTTGTGTGTGTGTTATGGTTGGTAACGTGTGTGTGAGAGAGAATCCAAAACAGTGTTCAGTAAATTATCTCAGACTTTCAAATCTCAAACTTTCAAAAATGTATAGTTACATATCAGCATATTTCTTTTTGATGGTATCGTAATATAATTTATCTTCGGTTGGCTGTAGCTGCACCAAAACTCCAGTATGTTTCCGTCATCACTTGTTCTCTGTCTTTTTAAATGAGGAGACCTATTTTGTTTTGTTTTCAGCACTTTTTATTTTAATTTCCATGACTGATCAAAACTTGTTTTCTCGGGCCTCCCGAGTGGCGTTGGCGGTCTAAGGTACTGCATCGCAGTGCTTGTGGCATCATTATAGACCCGGGTTCGATCCCAGGCTGTGTCACATCCGGGGGGGACCTATGAGGCGACGCACAGTTGGCCCAGCGCCGTCGTCCGGGTTAGGGGAGAGTTTGGCCCAGCGCCGTCGTCCGGGTTAGGGGAGAGTTTGGCCGGCCGGGATATCCTTGTCCCGTTCGCGCTCCAGCGACTCCTTGTGGCGGGCCGGGTGCCTGTAAGCTGACTTCCGGTCGCCAGCTGGACGGTATTTCCTCCGAGACATTGGTGCGGCTGGCTTCCGGGTTAAGCGAGCAGTGTGTCAAGAAGCAGAGCGGCTTGGCGGGGTCGTGTTTCAGAGAACGCACGGCTCTCGACCTTCGCCTGTCCCGAGTCCGTACGGGAGTTGCAGCGATGGGACAAGCCTGTAACTACCAATTTGGATATCGCGAAATTGGGGAGAAAAAGAGTTAAACGTTTTTATTTTTTATTTTAATAACAAAAACTTGTTTTCTCTTGTCGCTCTGCAGCAGACATATTGGTGAGCAATATGTTTGGAACATCAAATTACAATAAAATCACAGTATCAAATCGCAGTGTAAATATAGAATCTCAATACATATGGAGTCATGAGAATCGCAAAACACTTTGTATTGGCACCTTAGTTTCGCGATCTCGTATTCTGAGGTCCCTGGCGATTCCCAGCCCTAATTGTTGTTATTATTGTTGTTGTTGTTGTTGTTGTGTAGATGTGCTTGGCCCGCCGGAGGGGAGCAACAGAAGACAGTGAAACTACAGTGGAGGGAACCAGCAGCTAACCTTCTCATGGCCTGCCAGTCTGTCTCCATTAGCAACATGGACGAGCAGGCCCTGCTGGGGCTCAACCCTAACGCAGACGCCTGCTATAGGCAGAAGGTAAGTCTCATTACTGTGTGTGTGTGTGTGTGTGTGTGTGTGTGTGTGTGCAGTTCATTCATGTGTTTGTAGAGGACAAATCTTGCGGTTGTTGTCTCCTGGAAATGATTCTCAGACCCATGTGGACTGATCCATGTAGACTGATCCATGTAGACTGATCCATGTAGACTCTCCATCCATGGGACTTGACACGTTCTCTCCGCGTTAAGTTGTTGTCATGTTGTAACTGGTGCTGTTTACAGAGTCCAGTACCCATCAGGAAGTTAAATAATGGCTACAGGAAGTCAATGAGTGTGTTAGAATGGATCTCTACAGACCAATAGGCCTCTATATACAGTAATATACACATATATTCAGTAATACAACAGCAATAGCTGTGGAGCACAGGGCTTCCCCCGGGGATCTGCTGTGGACACGAGGCTTCCACCGGGGTTCTGCTGTGGGACACGAGGCTTCCACCAGGGGGATCTGCTGTGGGACACGAGGCTTCCACCGGGGATCTGCTGTGGAACACAAGGCTTCCACCAGGGTTCTGCTGTGGGACACGAGGCTTCCACCGGGGATCTGCTGTGGGACACGAGGCTTCCACCGGGGATCTGCTGTGGAACACGAGGCTTCCACCGGGGTTCTGCTGTGGAACACGAGGCTTCCACCAGGGGGTTCTGCTGTGGAACACGAGGCTTCCACCGGGGTTCTGCTGTGGAACACGAGGCTCTCCACCGGGCTTTTTCAGATGGTGGCCTACACAGAAATACATGTCTAGACGTCCACACCAACTCTGTGTCCTTGAGCCAGCCAGCCAGTGAGCCAGCCAGTGAGCCAGCCAGCCAGCCAGTGAGCCAGCCAGCCAGCCAGTGAGCCAGCCAGCCAGCCAGTGAGCCAGCCAGAATGCAGAATGTGGTAGTTGTGTGAGATTCAGAAGCTTCTTTCTTTCTCTCACTCCCTTTTCTAACCCTTGTTTCTCTCTCTGCCCCTCTCTCTCTCTGCCCCTCTCTCTCTCTGCCCCTCTCTCTCTCTGCCCCTCTCTCTCTCTGCCCCTCTCTCTCTCTGCCCCTCTCTCTCTCTGCCCCTCTCTCTCTCTGCCCCTCTCTCTCTCTGCCCCTCTCTCTCTCTCTGCCCCTCTCTCTCTCTCTGCCCCTCTCTCTCTCTCTGCCCCTCTCTCTCTCTCTGCCCCTCTCTCTCTCTCTGCCCCTCTCTCTCTCTCTGCCCCTCTCTCTCTCTCTCTGCCCCCTCTCTCTCTCTCTCTCTGCCCCTCTCTCTCTCTCTCTCTGCCCCTCTCTCTCTCTCTCTCTGCCCCTCTCTCTCTCTCTCTCTCTGCCCCTCTCTCTCTCTCTCTCTGCCCCTCTCTCTCTCTCTCTCTGCCCCCTCTCTCTCTCTCTCTCTGCCCCTCTCTCTCTCTCTCTCTGCCCCTCTCTCTCTCTCTCTCTGCCCCTCTCTCTCTCCTCCTCAGGCGATGGTGTATTTTGAGCAGTTGAAGGAGTCCCAGGATGCCTGGGAGGTGTGTGCAGAGGCCCTGGCTAAAGGCATTTACAGGTGAGACCCATTTAGTTGGTAGGATTCTGATTAGAGACGGGACAGAATCCTTCTAGTCCCACCTGGGAGGTTTCAGATTCCAACCTGTTCGACTGCTTGGTCCCCCCTGTTGGTCTCCCCTGTTGGTCCCCCTGTTGGTCTCCCCTGTTGGTCCCCCCTGTTGGTCTCCCCTGTTGGTCTCCCCTGTTGGTCTCCCCTGTTGGTCCTTATCTGGTCCCCCCTGTTGGTCCCCCCTGTTGGTCCCCCCTGTTGGTCCCCCCTGTTGGTCCCCCTGTTGGTCCCCCCCTGTTGGTCCCCCCTGTTGGTCCCCCCTGTTGGTCTCCCCTGTTGGTCCCCCCTGTTGGTCCCCCTGTTGGTCTCCCCTGTTGGTCCCCCCTGTTGGTCCCCCCCTGTTGGTCCCCCCTGTTGGTCCCCCCTGTTGGTCCCCCCCTGTTGGTCCCCCCTGTTGGTCCCCCCTGTTGGTCCCCCCTGTTGGTCCCCCCTGTTGGTCCCCCCTGTTGGTCCCCCCTGTTGGTCCCCCCTGTTGGTCTCCCCTGTTGGTCTCCCCTGTTGGTCTCCCCTGTTGGTCCCCCCTGTTGGTCCCCCCTGTTGGTCCCCCCTGTTGGTCCCCCCCTGTTGGTCCCCCTGTTGGTCCCCCTGTTGGTCCCCCCTGTTGGTCCCCCCTGTTGGTCCCCCTGTTGGTCTCCCCTGTTGGTCTCCCCTGTTGGTCCCCCCTGTTGGTCCCCCCTGTTGGTCTCCCGTGTTGGTCCCCCCTGTTGGTCCCCCCTGTTGGTCCTTATCTGGTCCCCCTGTTGGTCCCCCCTGTTGGTCCTTATCTGGTCCCCCTGTTGGTCCCCCCCTGTGTCTGGTCCCCCCCGTTGGTCCCCCCCGTTGGTCCTTATCTGGTCTCCCTGTTGGTCCCCCCTGTGTTGGTCCCCCCTGTGGTGGATGTATTGTAATAATAACCCTGTGTTGGTCCCCCCCCGTGTTGGTCCCCCCCTGTGTTGGTCCCCCCCTGTGTGGTCCCCCTGTGTGATGTATTGTAATAATAACCCTGTGTTGGTCCCCCCTGTGGTGGATGTATTGTAATAATAACCCTGTGTTGGTCCCCCCCTGTGGTGGATGTATTGTAATAATAACCCTGTGTTGGTCCCCCCCTGTGGTGGATGTATTGTAATAATAACCCTGTGTTGGTCCCCCCTGTGGTGGATGTATTGTAATAATAACCCTGTGTTGGTCCCCCCCTGTGTTGGTCCCCCCCTGTGGTGGATGTATTGTAATAATAACCCTGTGTTGGTCCCCCCCTGTGTTGGTCCCCCCCTGTGGTGGATGTATTGTAATAATAACCCTGTGTTGGTCCCCCCCTGTGGTGGATGTATTGTAATAATAACCCTGTGTTGGTCCCCCCCTGTGTTGGTCCCCCCCCCCCCTGTGTTGGTCCCCCCTGTGGTGGATGTATTGTAATAATAACCCTGTGTTGGTCCCCCCCTGTGGTGGATGTATTGTAATAATAACCCTGTGTTGGTCCCCCCTGTGTGGTCCCCCTGTGTTGGTCCCCCCCTGTGGTGGATGTATTGTAATAATAACCCTGTGTTGGTCCCCCCCTGTGTTGGTCCCCCCCTGTGGTGGATGTATTGTAATAATAACCCTGTGTTGGTCCCCCCCTGTGGTGGATGTATTGTAATAATAACCCTGTGTTGGTCCCCCCCTGTGTTGGTCCCCCCTGTGTTGGTCCCCCCCTGTGTTGGTCCCCCCCTGTGGTGGATGTATTGTAATAATAACCCTGTGTTGGTCCCCCCCTGTGTTGTCCCCCCCTGTGGTGGATGTATTGTAATAACTTTATTTATACCTCTCTCAGTGACGACCATGTGAAGTTCTTCTGTTTCCAAGTCCTGGAGCACCAGATCAAGTACAGGTGAGAGGAGGAGGGAGAGGAGGAGGAGGGGAAGAGGATGGGGGGAGGATGAGGAGGAGGGGGGGTAGAGAGGAGGAGGAGGTGGAGGGGGTGGAGGGAGGAGGAGAGAGGAGGAGGAGGAGGAGAGGGGGAGGAGGGGAGATGGGAGGGAGGAGAGGCATCACCTCTGTCAGCTGTCATCGTGCTACTAGTCTGGTCTGATAGATGATGAATTAGGATGACAGGTTGACTGTTCCTCCAATCCCATTGACTGTTCCTCCAATCCCATTGACTGTTCCTCCAATCCCATTGACTGTTCCTCCAATCCCATTGACTCTAGGTTGACTGTTCCTCCAATCCCATTGACTCCAGGTTGACTGTTCCTCCAATCCCATTGACTCCAGGTTGACTGTTCCTCCAATCCCATTGACTCCAGATATCAGCTAATGCTGTTAGCCTTTCTGAATGCTTGTACAGTAGAGTATTAAAGTACTGTCCCGTTTCTTACTGACGTCTGAATGAAAACCGTGTATATTTGTGTCTCTGACGCGGAACCTAATCCGGCTGCGCGAGTGTAAATGTATTTTGTCCCCCTCCACCAAACACGATCACGACACGCAGGTTAAAATATCAAAACAAACTCTGAACCAATTACATTTAATTTGGGGACAGGTCGAAAAGCATTAAACATGTATGGCAATTTAGCTAGTTAGCTTGTTGTTGCTAGCTGATTTGTCCTATTTAGCTAGCTTGCTGTTGCTAGCTGATTTGTCCTATTTAGCTAGCTTGCTGTTGCTAGCTGATTTGTCCTATTTTAGCTAGCTGGCTGTTGCTAGCTGATTTGTCCTATTTTAGCTAGCTG
>NC_138307.1:88164118-88226618 GCF_965601325.2 Salmo salar | reverse complement strand
CAGGATAGATAATAATGAGGTAGATATGTACATGAAGGCAGGGTAAAGTGACCAGGCATCAGGATAGATAATAATGAGGTAGATATGTACATGAAGGCAGGGTAAAGTGACCAGGCATCAGGATAGATAATAATGAGGTAGATATGTACATGAAGGCAGGGTAAAGTGACCAGGCATCAGGATAGATAATAATGAGGTAGATAGATATGTACATGAAGGCAGGGTAAAGTGACCAGGCATCAGGATAGATAATAATGAGGTAGATATGTACATGAAGGCAGGGTAAAGTGACTAGACATCAGGATAGATAATGAGGTAGATATGTACATGAAGGCAGGGTAAAGTGACCAGGCATCAGGATAGATAATAATAAGGTAGATAGATATGTACATGAAGGCAGGGTAAAGTGACTAGGCATCAGGATAGATAATAATAAGGTATTTGAGGTAGATATGTACATGAAGGCAGGGTAAAGTGACTAGGCATCAGGATAGATAATAATGAGGTAGATATGTACATGAAGGCAGGGTAAAGTGACCAGGCATCAGGATAGATAATAATGAGGTATTTGAGGTAGATATGTACATGAAGGCAGGGTAAAGTGACTAGGCATCAGGATAGATAATAATAAGGTATTTGAGGTAGATATGTACATGAAGGCAGGGTAAAGTGACTAGACATCGGGGCAGGGCGGGTAAAGTGACCAGGCATCAGGATAGGGGGGCTGAAGGCGGGTAGGCCGGCTCAGGAGCGGTATTTGAGATAAATACATTGCATTCAGACCCCTTTCCCCACATTTTGTTACGTTACAGCCTTATTCTAAAATGGATTCAGTAATTCCCCCCCCATAAATCTACACACAATACCCCATAATGACAAAGCGAAAACATTTTATTAAAAATAAAATCCAGATCCCTTATTTACGTCAGTATTCAGACCCTTTGCTATGAGACTGGACACTGAGATCAGGTGCATCGTGTTGGGTTGAAACTCTGGTCCTGGTCCAGTGTTTCCTGGACCAGGTTTATAGACCAGAGATCAGATGGACTGGTCCTGGTCCAGGTTTATAGACCAGAGATCAGAGGACTGGTCCTGGTCCAGGTTTATAAACCAGAGATCAGATGGACTGGTCCTGGTCCAGTGTTTCCTGTCCAGGTTTATAAACCAGAGATCAGATGACTGGTCCTGGTCCAGTGTTTCCTGTCCAGGTTTATAGACCAGAGATCAGATGACTGGTCCTGGTCCAGTGTTTCCTGTCCAGGTTTATAAACCAGAGATCAGATGACTGGTCCTGGACCAGGTTTATAAACCAGAGATCAGATGACTGGTCCTGGACCAGGTTTATAGACCAGAGATCAGATGACTGGTCCTGGTCCAGTGTTTCCTGTCCAGGTTTATAAACCAGAGATCAGATGACTGGTCCTGGTCCAGGTTGTATAAACCAGAGATCAGATGACTGGTCCTGGTCCAGTGTTTCCTGTCCCTCCAGGTTTATAGACCAGAGATCAGATGACTGGTCCTGGTCCAGTGTTTCCTGTCCAGGTTGATAAACCAGAGATCAGATGACTGGTCCTGGTCCAGGTTCCGTCCAGTAAGACCAGAGATCAGATGACTGGTCCTGGTCCAGTGTTTCCTGTCCCTCCAGGTTTATAAACCAGAGATCAGATGACTGGTCCTGGTCCAGTGTTTCCTGTCCAGGTTTATAGACCAGAGATCAGATGGACTGGTCCTGGTCCAGTGTTTCCTGTCCAGGTTTATAGACCAGAGATCAGATGACTGGTCCTGGTCCAGTGTTTCCTGTCCAGGTTTATAAACCAGAGATCAGATGACTGGTCCTGGACCAGGTTGATAAACCAGAGATCAGATGGACTGGTCCTGGTCCAGTGTTTCCTGTCCCCCAGGTTTATAAACCAGAGATCAGATGACTGGTCCTGGTCCAGTGTTTCCTGTCCAGGTTTATAAACCAGAGATCAGATGACTGGTCCTGGACCAGTGTTTCCTGTCCAGGTTTATAAACCAGAGATCAGATGACTGGTCCTGGTCCAGTGTTTCCTGTCCAGGTTTATAGACCAGAGATCAGATGACTGGTCCTGCCGGATCCAGGTCGTGCTGGCCGGCCAGGTGAAACCAGAGATCAGATGACTGGTCCTGGCCAGGTGCCAGGTCGTGCTGGTCCTGGTCCAGGTTTCCGCCAGGTAGACCAGAGATCAGATGGACTGGTCCTGGACCAGGTTGATAAACCAGAGATCAGATGACTGGTCCTGGTCCAGTGTTTCCTGTCCAGGTTTATAAACCAGAGATCAGATGACTGGTCCTGGTCCAGTGTTTCCTGTCCAGGTTTATAAACCAGAGATCAGATGACTGGTCCTGGACCAGGTTGATAAACCAGAGATCAGATGACTGGTCCTGGACCAGGTTGATAAACCAGAGATCAGATGACTGGTCCTGGTCCAGTGTTTCCTGTCCAGGTTTATAAACCAGAGATCAGATGACTGGTCCTGGACCAGGTTGATAAACCAGAGATCAGATGACTGGTCCTGGTCCAGTGTTTCCTGTCCAGGTTTATAGACCAGAGATCAGATGACTGGTCCTGGTCCAGTGTTTCCTGTCCAGGTTTATAGACCAGAGATCAGATGGACTGGTCCTGGTCCAGTGTTTCCTGTCCAGGTTTATAAACCAGAGATCAGATGACTGGTCCTGGTCCAGTGTTTCCTGTCCAGGTTTATAAACCAGATGACTGGTCCTGGTCCAGTGTTTCCTGTCCAGGTTTATAGACCAGAGATCAGATGGACTGGTCCTGGTCCAGGTTTATAGACCAGAGATCAGATGACTGGTCCTGGTCCAGTGTTTCCTGTCCAGGTTTATAAACCAGAGATCAGATGACTGGTCCTGGTCCAGTGTTTCCTGTCCAGGTTTATAGACCAGAGATCAGATGACTGGTCCTGGTCCAGTGTTTCCTGTCCAGGTTTATAGACCAGAGATCAGATGACTGGTCCTGGTCCAGTGTTTCCTGTCCAGGTTTATAAACCAGAGATCAGATGACTGGTCCTGGTCCAGTGTTTCCTGTCCAGGTTTATAAACCAGAGATCAGATGACTGGTCCTGGACCAGGTTTATAAACCAGAGATCAGATGACTGGTCCTGGACCAGGTTGATAAACCAGAGATCAGATGACTGGTCCTGGACCAGTGTTTCCTGTCCAGGTTTATAAACCAGATGACTGGTCCTGGTCCAGTGTTTCCTGTCCAGGTTTATAGACCAGAGATCAGATGACTGGTCCTGGACCAGGTTGATAAACCAGAGATCAGATGACTGGTCCTGGACCTGTGTTTCCTGTCCAGGTTTATAGATCAGATGACTGGTCCTGGTCCAGTGTTTCCTGTCCAGGTTTATAGACCAGAGATCAGATGACTGGTCCTGGTCCAGGTTTATAAACCAGAGATCAGATGACTGGTCCTGGTCCAGTGTTTCCTGTCCCTCCAGGTTTATAAACCAGAGATCAGATGACTGGTCCTGGTCCAGGTTTATAAACCAGAGATCAGATGGACTGGTCCTGGTCCAGTGTTTCCTGTCCAGGTTTATAAACCAGAGATCAGATGACTGGTCCTGGACCAGGTTTATAAACCAGAGATCAGATGGACTGGTCCTGGTCCAGTGTGTAACCAGTGTGTTTCCTGTCCCTCCAGGTTTGTTAACCTGCTCCTGAGTCAGATGTCCGTGGAGGACCTGAGAGAGGAGGCGTGCGAATGTCTGTTTGAGATTGTTAATAAAGGCATGGACCCTACAGACAAAACCAAGCTGGTTGAGTCCCTCTGTCAAGTCCTGCAGTCTGCTGGCTTCTTCAATGTGGAGGAGGTAGGTGTACACACACACACACACACACACACACACACACACACTACAGTCCCTTCAGAAAGCTTCCCCATATTTTGTCGTGTTACAGCTTGAATTTAAAATCGATTTTAAATTGAGATTTTTGTGCCACTGATCTACACACAATACTTCACAATGTCAAAGTGGAATTCTGTGTTTTTTTGTTTTACAAATTTAATACAAAATGAAAAGCTGATTTTATGTATTGAGTCAATAAGTATTCAACCCCTTTTGTTATGTCAAGACTAAATAAGTTTAAAACATACATCCTGTTTGCAACAAGACACTAAAGTAAAACTGCCAAAAAAATCTAGCGAATAAATTAACTTTGTCCTGAATACAAAATTATTATATTTGTGGCAAATCCAACACAACACATCACTGAGTACCACTCTTCAGATTGTCTAGCATGGTGGTGGCTGCATCATGTTATGGGTATGCTTGTCATCGGTAAGGACAGGGGAGTTTTTCAGGATAAAAAAATATAAAATAAAACTGAATGGCGCTAATCACAGGAAGAATCTGGTTCAGTCTTCTTTCCAACAGACACTGGGAGACAAATTCAGCTTTTCAGCAGGACAATAACCTAAAACACAAGCTCAAAATATACACTGGGGGTTGTTTACCAAGAAGACATTGAATGTCCCTGAGGGGCTTAGTTACAGTTCTGACTTAAAATCGTCTTGAACATCTACGGAAAGACTTCAAAATGGCCGTCTAGCAATGATCAACAACCAACTTGACAGAGCTTGAAGAATTTCAACAAGAATAATGGGCAAATATTGTACAATCCAGGTTTGGAAATCTCTTCGAGACCCAGAAAGACTGAAGTCTGTAGCGACGAAATACATTTATTGTTATATTTTTAATTAATATATATATATATATATATATATTTAAAAAATATATAATTTCTCTTCGACTTTGACGTCAAGAGTATTTTGTGTAGATCGTTGAAAAGAAAATGTAATTTTTTAATACCAATTCATAATGTGGAAAATTCTAGGAGTGTGAGTACTTTCTGAAGACACACACACACACACACACACACACACACACACACACCACATAACACATTGCAGTGCTGTACAGTGAAATGGCCCCCCCTGTCTCCTATATAGTAGTGCTGTGCAGTGAAATGGCCCCCCTGTCTCCTATATAGTAGTGCTGTGCAGTGAAATGGCCCCCCTGTCTCCTATATAGTAGTGCTGTACAGTGAAATGGCCCCCCCTGTCTCCTATATAGTAGTGCTGTGCAGTGAAATGGCCCCCCCCTGTCTCCTATATAGTAGTGCTGTACAGTGAAATGGCCCCCCTGTCTCCTATATAGTAGTGCTGTACAGTGAAATGGCCCCCCCTGTCTCCTATATAGTAGTGCTGTACAGTGAAATGGTTTCCTGTCTCCTATATAGTAGTGCTGTACAGTGAAATGGCCCCCTGTCTCCTATATAGTAGTGCTGTACAGTGAAATGCCCCCCCCTGTCTCCTATATAGTAGTGCTGTACAGTGAAATGGTTTCCTGTCTCCTATATAGTAGTGCTGTACAGTGAAATGGCCCCCCTGTCTCCTATATAGTAGTGCTGTACAGTGAAATGGTTTCCTGTCTCCTATATAGTAGTGCTGTACAGTGAAATGGCCCCCCCTGTCTCCTATATAGTAGTGCTGTACAGTGAAATGGTTTCCTGTCTCCTATATAGTAGTGCTGTACAGTGAAATGGTTTCCTGTCTCCTATATAGTAGTGCTGTACAGTGAAATGGCCCCCTGTCTCCTATATAGTAGTGCTGTACAGTGAAATGGCCCCCCCTGTCTCCTATATAGTAGTGCTGTACAGTGAAATGGTTTCCTGTCTCCTATATAGTAGTGCTGTACAGTGAAATGGCCCCCCCTGTCTCCTATATAGTAGTGCTGTACAGTGAAATGGCCCCCCCTGTCTCCTATATAGTAGTGCTGTACAGTGAAATGGCCCCCCCTGTCTCCTATATAGTAGTGCTGTACAGTGAAATGGTTTCCTGTCTCCTATATAGTAGTGCTGTACAGTGAAATGGTTTCCTGTCTCCTATATAGTAGTGCTGTACAGTGAAATGGCCCCCCCTGTCTCCTATATAGTAGTGCTGTACAGTGAAATGGTTTCCTGTCTCCTATATAGTAGTGCTGTACAGTGAAATGGTTTCCTGTCTCCTATATAGTAGTGCTGTACAGTGAAATGGCCCCCCCTGTCTCCTATATAGTAGTGCTGTACAGTGAAATGGTTTCCTGTCTCCTATATAGTAGTGCTGTACAGTGAAATGGTTTCCTGTCTCCTATATAGTAGTGCTGTACAGTGAAATGGCCCCCCCTGTCTCCTATATAGTAGTGCTGTACAGTGAAATGGTTTCCTGTCTCCTATATAGTAGTGCTGTACAGTGAAATGGCCCCCCTGTCTCCTATATAGTAGTGCTGTACAGTGAAATGGCCCCCCCTGTCTCCTATATAGTAGTGCTGTACAGTGAAATGGCCCCCCCTGTCTCCTATATAGTAGTGCTGTACAGTGAAATGGCCCCCCCTGTCTCCTATATAGTAGTGCTGTACAGTGAAATGGTTTCCTGTCTCCTATATAGTAGTGCTGTACAGTGAAATGGTTTCCTGTCTCCTATATAGTAGTGCTGTACAGTGAAATGGTTTCCTGTCTCCTATATAGTAGTGCTGTACAGTGAAATGGTTTCCTGTCTCCTATATAGTAGTGCTGTACAGTGAAATGGCCGTCCTGTCTCCTATATAGTAGTGCTGTACAGTGAAATGGCCGCCCTGTCTCCTATATAGTAGTGCTGTACAGTGAAATGGCCCCCCTGTCTCCTATATAGTAGTGCTGTACAGTGAAATGGCCGTCCTGTCTCCTATATAGTAGTGCTGTACAGTGAAATGGTTTCCTGTCTCCTATATAGTAGTGCTGTACAGTGAAATGGCCCCCCCTGTCTCCTATATAGTAGTGCTGTACAGTGAAATGGTTTCCTGTCTCCTATATAGTAGTGCTGTACAGTGAAATGGCTTCCTGTCTCCTATATAGTAGTGCTGTACAGTGAAATGGTTTCCTGTCTCCTATATAGTAGTGCTGTACAGTGAAATGGCCCCCCCTGTCTCCTATATAGTAGTGCTGTACAGTGAAATGGCCCCCCCTGTCTCCTATATAGTAGTGCTGTACAGTGAAATGGCCCCCCCTGTCTCCTATATAGTAGTGCTGTACAGTGAAATGGTTTCCTGTCTCCTATATAGTAGTGCTGTACAGTGAAATGGCCGTCCTGTCTCCTATATAGTAGTGCTGTACAGTGAAATGGCCGTCCTGTCTCCTATATAGTAGTGCTGTACAGTGAAATGGCCCTCCCTGTCTCCTATATAGTAGTGCTGTACAGTGAAATGGCCGTCCTGTCTCCTATATAGTAGTGCTGTACAGTGAAATGGTTTCCTGTCTCCTATATAGTAGTGCTGTACAGTGAAATGGCCCCCCCTGTCTCCTATATAGTAGTGCTGTACAGTGAAATGGCCCCCCTGTCTCCTATATAGTAGTGCTGTACAGTGAAATGGTTTCCTGTCTCCTATATAGTAGTGCTGTACAGTGAAATGGCCCCCCCTGTCTCCTATATAGTAGTGCTGTACAGTGAAATGGCCCCCCCTGTCTCCTATATAGTAGTGCTGTACAGTGAAATGGTTTCCTGTCTCCTATATAGTAGTGCTGTACAGTGAAATGGTTTCCTGTCTCCTATATAGTAGTGCTGTACAGTGAAATGGTTTCCTGTCTCCTATATAGTAGTGCTGTACAGTGAAATGGTTTCCTGTCTCCTATATAGTAGTGCTGTACAGTGAAATGGCCCTCCTGTCTCCTATATAGTAGTGCTGTACAGTGAAATGGCCGTCCTGTCTCCTATATAGTAGTGCTGTACAGTGAAATGGCCCTCCTGTCTCCTATATAGTAGTGCTGTACAGTGAAATGGTTTCCTGTCTCCTATATAGTAGTGCTGTACAGTGAAATGGTTTCCTGTCTCCTATATAGTAGTGCTGTACAGTGAAATGGCCCCCCCTGTCTCCTATATAGTAGTGCTGTACAGTGAAATGGTTTCCTGTCTCCTATATAGTAGTGCTGTACAGTGAAATGGTTTCCTGTCTCCTATATAGTAGTGCTGTACAGTGAAATGGCCCCCCCTGTCTCCTATATAGTAGTGCTGTACAGTGAAATGGTTTCCTGTCTCCTATATAGTAGTGCTGTACAGTGAAATGGCCCCCCTGTCTCCTATATAGTAGTGCTGTACAGTGAAATGGCCCCCTGTCTCCTATATAGTAGTGCTGTACAGTGAAATGGCCCCCCCTGTCTCCTATATAGTAGTGCTGTACAGTGAAATGGCCTCCTGTCTCCTATATAGTAGTGCTGTACAGTGAAATGGCCCCCCCTGTCTCCTATATAGTAGTGCTGTACAGTGAAATGGCCCCCTGTCTCCTATATAGTAGTGCTGTACAGTGAAATGGTTTCCTGTCTCCTATATAGTAGTGCTGTACAGTGAAATGGCCTCCTGTCTCCTATATAGTAGTGCTGTACAGTGAAATGGTTTCCTGTCTCCTATATAGTAGTGCTGTACAGTGAAATGGCCTCCTGTCTCCTATATAGTAGTGCTGTACAGTGAAATGGTTTCCTGTCTCCTATATAGTAGTGCTGTACAGTGAAATGGCCCCCCCTGTCTCCTATATAGTAGTGCTGTACAGTGAAATGGCCTCCTGTCTCCTATATAGTAGTGCTGTACAGTGAAATGGTTTCCTGTCTCCTATATAGTAGTGCTGTACAGTGAAATGGCCCCCCCTGTCTCCTATATAGTAGTGCTGTACAGTGAAATGGTTTCCTGTCTCCTATATAGTAGTGCTGTACAGTGAAATGGTTTCCTGTCTCCTATATAGTAGTGCTGTACAGTGAAATGGTTTCCTGTCTCCTATATAGTAGTGCTGTACAGTGAAATGGCCGTCCTGTCTCCTATATAGTAGTGCTGTACAGTGAAATGGCCCTCCTGTCTCCTATATAGTAGTGCTGTACAGTGAAATGGCCCCCCCTGTCTCCTATATAGTAGTGCTGTACAGTGAAATGGCCCCCCTGTCTCCTATATAGTAGTGCTGTACAGTGAAATGGTTTCCTGTCTCCTATATAGTAGTGCTGTACAGTGAAATGGTTTCCTGTCTCCTATATAGTAGTGCTGTACAGTGAAATGGCCTCCTGTCTCCTATATAGTAGTGCTGTACAGTGAAATGGTTTCCTGTCTCCTATATAGTAGTGCTGTACAGTGAAATGGTTTCCTGTCTCCTATATAGTAGTGCTGTACAGTGAAATGGCCGTCCTGTCTCCTATATAGTAGTGCTGTACAGTGAAATGGCCGTCCTGTCTCCTATATAGTAGTGCTGTACAGTGAAATGGCCGTCCTGTCTCCTATATAGTAGTGCTGTACAGTGAAATGGCCCCCCTGTCTCCTATATAGTAGTGCTGTACAGTGAAATGGCCCCCCTGTCTCCTATATAGTAGTGCTGTACAGTGAAATGGCCCCCCTGTCTCCTATATAGTAGTGCTGTACAGTGAAATGGTTTCCTGTCTCCTATATAGTAGTGCTGTACAGTGAAATGGCCCCCCTGTCTCCTATATAGTAGTGCTGTACAGTGAAATGGCCCCCTGTCTCCTATATAGTAGTGCTGTACAGTGAAATGGCCCCCCCTGTCTCCTATATAGTAGTGCTGTACAGTGAAATGGTTTCCTGTCTCCTATATAGTAGTGCTGTACAGTGAAATGGCCCCCCTGTCTCCTATATAGTAGTGCTGTACAGTGAAATGGCCCCCTGTCTCCTATATAGTAGTGCTGTACAGTGAAATGGCCGTCCTGTCTCCTATATAGTAGTGCTGTACAGTGAAATGGCCGTCCTGTCTCCTATATAGTAGTGCTGTACAGTGAAATGGCCCCCCTGTCTCCTATATAGTAGTGCTGTACAGTGAAATGGCCCCCCTGTCTCCTATATAGTAGTGCTGTACAGTGAAATGGCCCCCTGTCTCCTATATAGTAGTGCTGTACAGTGAAATGGCCCCCCTGTCTCCTATATAGTAGTGCTGTACAGTGAAATGGCCTCCTGTCTCCTATATAGTAGTGCTGTACAGTGAAATGGCCCCCCTGTCTCCTATATAGTAGTGCTGTACAGTGAAATGGCCGTCCTGTCTCCTATATAGTAGTGCTGTACAGTGAAATGGCCTCCTGTCTCCTATATAGTAGTGCTGTACAGTGAAATGGCCTCCTGTCTCCTATATAGTAGTGCTGTACAGTGAAATGGCCCCCTGTCTCCTATATAGTAGTGCTGTACAGTGAAATGGCCCCCCCTGTCTCCTATATAGTAGTGCTGTACAGTGAAATGGCCTCCTGTCTCCTATATAGTAGTGCTGTACAGTGAAATGGCCCCCCTGTCTCCTATATAGTAGTGCTGTACAGTGAAATGGCCCTCCCTGTCTCCTATATAGTAGTGCTGTACAGTGAAATGGCTTCCTGTCTCCTATATAGTAGTGCTGTACAGTGAAATGGTTTCCTGTCTCCTATATAGTAGTGCTGTACAGTGAAATGGCCTCCTGTCTCCTATATAGTAGTGCTGTACAGTGAAATGGCCTCCTGTCTCCTATATAGTAGTGCTGTACAGTGAAATGGTTTCCTGTCTCCTATATAGTAGTGCTGTACAGTGAAATGGCCCTCCTGTCTCCTATATAGTAGTGCTGTACAGTGAAATGGCCCCCCTGTCTCCTATATAGTAGTGCTGTACAGTGAAATGGCCGTCCTGTCTCCTATATAGTAGTGCTGTACAGTGAAATGGCCCCCCTGTCTCCTATATAGTAGTGCTGTACAGTGAAATGGCCCCCCTGTCTCCTATATAGTAGTGCTGTACAGTGAAATGGCCCCCCTGTCTCCTATATAGTAGTGCTGTACAGTGAAATGGCCCCCCCTGTCTCCTATATAGTAGTGCTGTACAGTGAAATGGCCTCCTGTCTCCTATATAGTAGTGCTGTACAGTGAAATGGCCCCCTGTCTCCTATATAGTAGTGCTGTACAGTGAAATGGCCCCCCCTGTCTCCTATATAGTAGTGCTGTACAGTGAAATGGCCCCCCTGTCTCCTATATAGTAGTGCTGTACAGTGAAATGGTTTCCTGTCTCCTATATAGTAGTGCTGTACAGTGAAATGGCCCCCCTGTCTCCTATATAGTAGTGCTGTACAGTGAAATGGTTTCCTGTCTCCTATATAGTAGTGCTGTACAGTGAAATGGTTTCCTGTCTCCTATATAGTAGTGCTGTACAGTGAAATGGCCCCCCCTGTCTCCTATATAGTAGTGCTGTACAGTGAAATGGCCTTCCTGTCTCCTATATAGTAGTGCTGTACAGTGAAATGGCCGTCCTGTCTCCTATATAGTAGTGCTGTACAGTGAAATGGTTTCCTGTCTCCTATATAGTAGTGCTGTACAGTGAAATGGCCCCCCCTGTCTCCTATATAGTAGTGCTGTACAGTGAAATGGCCCCCCTGTCTCCTATATAGTAGTGCTGTACAGTGAAATGGTTTCCTGTCTCCTATATAGTAGTGCTGTACAGTGAAATGGTTTCCTGTCTCCTATATAGTAGTGCTGTACAGTGAAATGGCCCCCCCTGTCTCCTATATAGTAGTGCTGTACAGTGAAATGGCCCCCTGTCTCCTATATAGTAGTGCTGTACAGTGAAATGGCCCCCCTGTCTCCTATATAGTAGTGCTGTACAGTGAAATGGTTTCCTGTCTCCTATATAGTAGTGCTGTACAGTGAAATGGCCCCCCTGTCTCCTATATAGTAGTGCTGTACAGTGAAATGGCCCCCCTGTCTCCTATATAGTAGTGCTGTACAGTGAAATGGTTTCCTGTCTCCTATATAGTAGTGCTGTACAGTGAAATGGCCGTCCTGTCTCCTATATAGTAGTGCTGTACAGTGAAATGGCCGTCCTGTCTCCTATATAGTAGTGCTGTACAGTGAAATGGCCTCCTGTCTCCTATATAGTAGTGCTGTACAGTGAAATGGTTTCCTGTCTCCTATATAGTAGTGCTGTACAGTGAAATGGTTTCCTGTCTCCTATATAGTAGTGCTGTACAGTGAAATGGCCCTCCTGTCTCCTATATAGTAGTGCTGTACAGTGAAATGGCCGTCCTGTCTCCTATATAGTAGTGCTGTACAGTGAAATGGTTTCCTGTCTCCTATATAGTAGTGCTGTACAGTGAAATGGCCGTCCCTGTCTCCTATATAGTAGTGCTGTACAGTGAAATGGTTTCCTGTCTCCTATATAGTAGTGCTGTACAGTGAAATGGCCCCCCTGTCTCCTATATAGTAGTGCTGTACAGTGAAATGGTTTCCTGTCTCCTATATAGTAGTGCTGTACAGTGAAATGGTTTCCTGTCTCCTATATAGTAGTGCTGTACAGTGAAATGGCCGTCCCTGTCTCCTATATAGTAGTGCTGTACAGTGAAATGGCCGTCCCTGTCTCCTATATAGTAGTGCTGTACAGTGAAATGGCCGTCCTGTCTCCTATATAGTAGTGCTGTACAGTGAAATGGCCTTCCTGTCTCCTATATAGTAGTGCTGTACAGTGAAATGGTTTCCTGTCTCCTATATAGTAGTGCTGTACAGTGAAATGGCCCCCTGTCTCCTATATAGTAGTGCTGTACAGTGAAATGGCCTCCTGTCTCCTATATAGTAGTGCTGTACAGTGAAATGGCCGTCCTGTCTCCTATATAGTAGTGCTGTACAGTGAAATGGTTTCCTGTCTCCTATATAGTAGTGCTGTACAGTGAAATGGCCCCCCTGTCTCCTATATAGTAGTGCTGTACAGTGAAATGGTTTCCTGTCTCCTATATAGTAGTGCTGTACAGTGAAATGGTTTCCTGTCTCCTATATAGTAGTGCTGTACAGTGAAATGGTTTCCTGTCTCCTATATAGTAGTGCTGTACAGTGAAATGGCCCCCCTGTCTCCTATATAGTAGTGCTGTACAGTGAAATGGCCCTCCTGTCTCCTATATAGTAGTGCTGTACAGTGAAATGGCCGTCCTGTCTCCTATATAGTAGTGCTGTACAGTGAAATGGCCCCCTGTCTCCTATATAGTAGTGCTGTACAGTGAAATGGTTTCCTGTCTCCTATATAGTAGTGCTGTACAGTGAAATGGCCTCCTGTCTCCTATATAGTAGTGCTGTACAGTGAAATGGTTTCCTGTCTCCTATATAGTAGTGCTGTACAGTGAAATGGTTTCCTGTCTCCTATATAGTAGTGCTGTACAGTGAAATGGCCCCCCTGTCTCCTATATAGTAGTGCTGTACAGTGAAATGGTTTCCTGTCTCCTATATAGTAGTGCTGTACAGTGAAATGGCCTTCCTGTCTCCTATATAGTAGTGCTGTACAGTGAAATGGTTTCCTGTCTCCTATATAGTAGTGCTGTACAGTGAAATGGCCCCCTGTCTCCTATATAGTAGTGCTGTACAGTGAAATGGTTTCCTGTCTCCTATATAGTAGTGCTGTACAGTGAAATGGCCCCCTGTCTCCTATATAGTAGTGCTGTACAGTGAAATGGCCGTCCTGTCTCCTATATAGTAGTGCTGTACAGTGAAATGGTTTCCTGTCTCCTATATAGTAGTGCTGTACAGTGAAATGGCCCCCCCTGTCTCCTATATAGTAGTGCTGTACAGTGAAATGGCCCCCCCTGTCTCCTATATAGTAGTGCTGTACAGTGAAATGGCCGTCCTGTCTCCTATATAGTAGTGCTGTACAGTGAAATGGTTTCCTGTCTCCTATATAGTAGTGCTGTACAGTGAAATGGCCCCCCCTGTCTCCTATATAGTAGTGCTGTACAGTGAAATGGCCCCCCTGTCTCCTATATAGTAGTGCTGTACAGTGAAATGGCCTCCTGTCTCCTATATAGTAGTGCTGTACAGTGAAATGGTTTCCTGTCTCCTATATAGTAGTGCTGTACAGTGAAATGGTTTCCTGTCTCCTATATAGTAGTGCTGTACAGTGAAATGGTTTCCTGTCTCCTATATAGTAGTGCTGTACAGTGAAATGGTTTCCTGTCTCCTATATAGTAGTGCTGTACAGTGAAATGGTTTCCTGTCTCCTATATAGTAGTGCTGTACAGTGAAATGGTTTCCTGTCTCCTATATAGTAGTTCTGTGCAGTGAAATGGTTTCCTGTCTTGGCTCTGTCAGGAAGAGGATGTGGACTTCCTGGCTAAGTTCTCCAGACTGGTGAATGGGATGGGTCAGTCTCTGGTGCTGAGCTGGACCAAACAGGCCAAGGGGGGCGAAGTGAAAGACGCCGCCGAGTCGCTGCGCGCCATCGAGGCAAAGGTTCCTCTGCTCCTCCAGCTGTTGGTCCACGACGACGACGACATCTCGGCTAACATCGTAGGCTTCTGCTACGACTACCTGAACGTACTCAAACAGGTGAGATACGCACTGATACGACTACCTGGACGTACTCAAACAGGTGAGATGCGACTACCTGGACGTACTCAAACAGGTGAGATGCGACTACCTGGACGTACTCAAACAGGTGAGATGCGACTACCTGGACGTACTCAAACAGGTGAGATGCGACTACCTGGACGTACTCAAACAGGTGAGATGCGACTACCTGGACGTACTCAAACAGGTGAGATACGACTACCTGGACGTACTCAAACAGGTGAGATGCGACTACCTGGACGTACTCAAACAGGTGAGATGCGACTACCTGGACGTACTCAAACAGGTGAGATACCACTACCTGGACGTACTCAAACAGGTGAGAGACCACTACCTGGACGTACTCAAACAGGTGAGATGCGACTACCTGGACGTACTCAAACAGGTGAGATACGACTACCTGGACGTACTCAAACAGGTGAGATACGACTACCTGGACGTACTCAAACAGGTGAGATACGACTACCTGGACGTACTCAAACAGGTGAGATACGACTACCTGGACGTACTCAAACAGGTGAGATACACACTGATACCAGAGGTCTATGGGAATATGGCTCCCTATTCTCTATGGCACCTTATTCCATCCAGGTCTCTGGTCAAATGTAGTGCACTATAAAGGGAATAGTGTCATTTGGGCCACTCTAGACTCTAGATGTATCTCTACTAGACAGGAGAGGGAGCCACTCTAGATGTATCTCTACTAGACAGGAGAGGGAGCCACTCTAGATGTATCTCTACTAGACAGGAGAGGGAGTCACTCTAGATGTATCTCTACTAGACAGGAGAGGGAGTCACTCTAGATGTATCTCTACTAGACAGGAGAGGAAGCCACTCTAGATGTATCTCTACTAGACAGGAGAGGGAGCCACTCTAGATGTATCTCTACTAGACAGGAGAGGGAGCCACTCTAGATGTATCTCTACTAGACAGGAGAGGAGAGTCCACTCTAGATGTATCTTTACTAGACAGGAGAGGGAGTCCACTCTAGATGTATCTTTACTAGACAGGAGAGGGAGCTCACTCTAGATGTATCTCTACTAGACAGGAGAGGGAGCCACTCTAGATGTATCTCTACTAGACAGGAGAGGGAATCGCTCTAGATGTATCTCTACTAGACAGGAGAGGGAGTCACTCTAGACTCTAGATGTATCTCTACTAGACAGGAGAGGGAGCCACTCTAGATGTATCTCTACTAGACAGGAGAGGAGAGCCACTCTAGATGTATCTCTACTAGACAGGAGAGGAAGCCACTCTAGATGTATCTCTACTAGACAGGAGAGGGGAAACCATAGAAATATAATCTCTAGAACGGGCGTGGAGTAGCCTCTCAAGACCACTGTCATGTGACAGCGTCATCAATAGGATCAGGGTGTCACGGTAACCATGACGTAAACTTGTGTTTATCTGTTTTTGCAATCTTCCCCAAGGGGTCCGAGTGGCAGAGTAACATGCTTCAGGTAGGGAGAGGAGGACAGGAGGCCATTGAAGAGTACTGGGAATCAGACAAGGTGGAGAAAACTGTCCACACAAACTGACCCCAATCATTATCGTTTGGGGTGTGTGTGTGTGTGTGTGTGTGTGTGTGTGTGTGTGTGTGTGTGTGTGTGTGTGTGTGTGTGTGTGTGTGTGTGTGTGTGTGTGTGTGTGTGTGTGTGTGTCAGTTAGCCGGCTAATCTCTCCTGCTTTCTGGGAAAAGCCCCACTTCGTTGAATTAAAGGTCCCGTTGGTAGTGTTTTCATGACGACAACATCCTGTCGTCTCTCTTCCCTCTTGTAGTTTCCGCTGCTGACAGACCAACAGAAGACTAACGTTGAGGTACGATTTCATCAGGAACTCTTTGGGGCTGGTTTCCCGGACACACAGATTAGGCCTTAGTTCTGGACTAAAAACATGACCCATGTTTTATTTTAAATTTATTCCAGGAATATAATTAATCGGTGTCTGGGGAAACCAGCCACTAACTTTTAAAAACCTGTTCTAACGTCTCTCCATCTGTCCAGCGTGTTGACTGATGTGTGTGTCCGGCGTGTTGACTGATGTGTGTGTCCGGCGTGTTGACTGATGTGTGTGTCCGGCGTGTTGACTGATGTGTGTGTCCGGCGTGTTGACTGATGTGTGTGTCCGGCGTGTTGACTGATGTGTGTGTCCGGCGTGTTGACTGATGTGTGTGTCCGGCGTGTTGACTGATGTGTGTATCCGGCGTGTGTTGACTGATGTGTATCCGGCGCGTGTTGACTGATGTGTATATCCGGCGCGTGTTGACTGATGTGTATCCATCCGGCGCGTGTTGACTGATGTGTAGTATCCCCGGCGCGTGTTGACTGATGTGTGTATCCGGCGTGTTGACTGATGTGTGTGATCCGGCGTGTTGACTGATGTGTGTATCCGGCGCGTGTTGACTGATGTGTGTATCCGGCGCGTGTTGACTGATATGTATCCGGGGTGTTGACTGATGTGTATCCGGCGCGTGTTGACTGATGTGTATCCGGCGCGTGTTGACTGATGTGTATCCGGCGCGTGTTGACTGATGTGTGTCCGGCGCGTGTTGACTGATGTGTATCCGGCGCGTGTTGACTGATGTGTATCCGGCGCGTGTTGACTGATGTGTGTATCCGGCGCGTGTTGACTGATGTGTGTATCCGGCGCGTGTTGACTGATGTGTGTATCCGGCGCGTGTTGACTGATGTGTATCCGGCGCGTGTTGACTGATGTGTATCCGGCGCGTGTTGACTGATGTGTATCCGGCGCGTGTTGACTGATGTGTATCCGGCGCGTGTTGACTGATGTGTATCCGGCGCGTGTTGACTGATGTGTATCCGGCGCGTGTTGACTGATGTGTGTATCCGGCGCGTGTTGACTGATGTGTGTATCCGGCGCGTGTTGACTGATGTGTGTATCCGGCGCGTGTTGACTGATGTGTGTATCCGGCGCGTGTTGACTGATGTGTGTATCCGGCGCGGTGTTGACTGATGAGTGTATCCGGCGCGTGTTGACTGATGTGTATCCGGGGTGTTGACTGATATGTATCCGGGGTGTTGACTGATGTGTATATCCGGCGCGTGTTGACTGATGTGTTATCCGGCGCGCGTTGACTGATGTGTGTATCCGGCGCGCGTTGACTGATATGTATCCGGGGTGTTGACTGATGTGTATATCCGGCGCGTGTTGACTGATGTGTGTATCCGGCGCGGTTGACTGATATGTATCCGGGGTGTTGACTGATGTGTATATCCGGGGTGTTGACTGATGTGTATATCCGGCGCGTTGACTGATTGTATCCGGGGTTGACTGATTGTATCCGGGGTGTTGACTGATATGTATCCGGGGTGTTGACTGATATGTATCCGGGGTGTTGACTGATGTGTATATCCGGGGTGTTGACTGATGTGTATATCCGGCGTGTTGACTGATGTGTGTATCCGGCGTGTTGACTGATGTGTGTATCCGGCGTGTTGACTGATGTGTGTATCCGGCGTGTTGACTGATGTGTGTATCCGGGGCGTTGACTGATGTGTGTATCCGGCGCGCGTTGACTGATGTGTATATCCGGCGCGTGTTGACTGATATGTATCCAGGGTGTTGACTGATATGTATCCGGCACGTGTTGACTGATATGTATCCGGCACGTGTTGACTGATATGTATCCGGGGTGTTGACTGATGTGTATATCCGGCGCGTTGACTGATGTGTATATCCGGCGCGTTGACTGATGTGTGTATCCGGCGCGTTGACTGATGTGTGTATCCGGCGCGTTGACTGATGTGTGTATCCGGCGCGTTGACTGATGTGTGTGTGTATCCGGCGTGTTGACGTGTGTGTGTGTATCCGGCGTGTTGACGTGTGTGTGTGTATCCGGCGTGTTGACGTGTGTGTGTGTATCCGGCGTGTTGACGTGTGTGTGTGTATCCGGCGTGTTGACGTGTGTGTGTGTATCCGGCGTGTTGACGTGTGTGTGTGTATCCGGCGTGTTGACGTGTGTGTGTGTATCCGGCGTGTTGACGTGTGTGTGTGTCCGGCGTGTTGACGTGTGTGTGTGATCCGGCGTGTTGACGTGTGTGTGTGTGTGTGTATCCGGCGTGTTGACGTGTGTGTGTGTGTCCGGCGTGTTGACGTGTGTGTGTGTGTCCGGCGTGTTGACGTGTGTGTGTGTGTCCGGCGTGTTGACTGTGTCTCTGTCTCAACAGGCCATCATGTTGGCTGTGATGAAGAAACTCACTTATGATGAAGAGTACAACTTTGACAACGAGGTAAAAACTTTAAGGTTTTAAATTGTGGGGGGAGTTGAACATCGTTCTCATTACTCACTGTCTCCATCTCTCTCCCTTCTATCTCTCTCCTTTCTCTCTCTCTCTCTCTCTCTCGCTCTCTCCCCTCTCTCTCTCTGTCCATCTCTCCCCCTCTCTCTCTCTGTCCATCTCTCCCCCTCTCTCTCTCTCTCTCTCTCTCTCTCTCTCTCTCTCTCTCTCTCTCTCTCTCTCTCTCCCCTCTCTGTCCATCTCTCCCCCTCTCTCTCTCTGTCCATCTCTCCCCTCTCTCTCTCTGTCCATCTCTCCCCCTCTCTCTCTCTGTCCATCTCTCCCCCTCTCTCTCTCTGTCCATCTCTCCCCCTCTCTCTCTCTGTCCATCTCTCCCTCCCCTCTCTCTGTCCATCTCTCCCTCCTCTCTCTCTGTCCATCTCTCCCTCCTCTCTCTCTGTCCATCTCTCCCTCCTCTCTCTCTGTCCATCTCTCCCTCCTCTCTCTCTGTCCATCTCTCCCTCCTCTCTCTCTGTCCATCTCTCCCTCCTCTCTCTCTGTCCATCTCTCCCTCCTCTCTCTCTGTCCATCTCTCCCTCCTCTCTCTCTGTCCATCTCTCCCTCCTCTCTCTCTCTCTCCCAGGGGGAGGATGAAGCGATGTTTGTAGAGTACAGGAAACAGTTAAAGATGCTGTTAGATCGTCTGGCTCAGGTGTCTCCTGAGCTGCTCCTGGAAGCTGTAGGCAGAGTCTTCAATAACACCGTGCAGTAAGACTCCATCTTGTTTTCTTCCTCGACGTCCCCCCGTGAAGAACCGTGTACTGATCCTGATTGTGTGTGTCTCAGGCGGTGGCAGACGGCGTCCTTCATGGAGGTGGAGGTGGCCATCAGGCTGCTGTACATGCTGGGAGAGGCTCTGCCGGCTTCACACGGGGCCCACTTCTCTGGCGACACGGCCAAGACCTCCGCCCTGCAGGATATGATGAGAACGGTGAGTTAAACACAGCCGAGACCACCCGGGGTCCAGTCCCCGCCGACGACCACCCGGGGTCCAGTCCCCGCCGACGACCCCCGGGGTCCAGTCCCCGCCGAACGACCCCCCGGGGTCCAGTCCCCGCCGACGACCCCCCGGGGTCCAGTCCCCGCCGACGACCCCCCGGGGTCCAGTCCCCGCCGACGACCCCCCGGGGTCCAGTCCCCGCCGACGACCCCCCGGGGTCCAGTCCCCGCCGACGACCCCCGGGGTCCAGTCCCCGACGACGACCCCCGGGGTCCAGTCCCCGACGACGACCCCCGGGGTCCAGTCCCCGACGACGACCCCTGTTTCTAATGTCTGTTATCATGTCCTGTTTTCTCCTCGACTCCTCAGCTCGTCTCCTCTGGTCTCAGCGGGTTACCAACACACAGTCTGTTATCATGTCCTGTTTTCTCCTCGTCTCCTCAGCTCGTCTCCTCTGGTCTCAGCGGGTTACCAACACACAGTCTGTTATCATGTCCTGTTTTCTCCTCGACTCCTCAGCTCGTCTCCTCTGGTCTCAGCGGGTTACCAACACACAGTCTGTTATCATGTCCTGTTTTCTCCTCGACTCCTCAGCTCGTCTCCTCTGGTCTCAGCGGGTTACCAACACACAGTCTGTTATCATGTCCTGTTTTCTCCTCGTCTCCTCAGCTCGTCTCCTCTGGTCTCAGCGGGTTACCAACACACAGTCTGTTATCATGTCCTGTTTTCTCCTCGACTCCTCAGCTCGTCTCCTCTGGTCTCAGCGGGTTACCAACACACAGTCTGTTATCATGTCCTGTTTTCTCCTCGACTCCTCAGCTCGTCTCCTCTGGTCTCAGCGGGTTACCAACACACAGTCTGTTATCATGTCCTCTTTTCTCCTCGACTCCTCAGCTCGTCTCCTCTGGTCTCAGCGGGTTACCAACACACAGTTTATCATGTCCTGTTTTCTCCTCGACTCCTCAGCTCGTCTCCTCTCCTCAGCTCGTCTCCTCTGGTCTCAGCGGGTTACCAACACACAGTCTGTTATCATGTCCTGTTTTCTCCTCGACTCCTCAGCTCGTCTCCTCTCCTCAGCTCGTCTCCTCTGGTCTCAGCGGGTTACCAACACACAGTCTGTTATCATGTCCTGTTTTCTCCTCGACTCCTCAGCTCGTCTCCTCTGGTCTCAGCGGGTTACCAACACACAGTCTGTTATCATGTCCTGTTTTCTCCTCGACTCCTCAGCTCGTCTCCTCTGGTCTCAGCGGGTTACCAACACACAGTCTGTTATCATGTCCTGTTTTCTCCTCGACTCCTCAGCTCGTCTCCTCTGGTCTCAGCGGGTTACCAACACACAGTCTGTTATCATGTCCTGTTTTCTCCTCGTCTCCTCAGCTCGTCTCCTCTGGTCTCAGCGGGTTACCAACACACAGTCTGTTATCATGTCCTGTTTTCTCCTCGACTCCTCAGCTCGTCTCCTCTGGTCTCAGCGGGTTACCAACACACAGTCTGTTATCATGTCCTGTTTTCTCCTCGACTCCTCAGCTCGTCTCCTCTGGTCTCAGCGGGTTACCAACACACAGTCTGTTATCATGTCCTGTTTTCTCCTCGTCTCCTCAGCTCGTCTCCTCTGGTCTCAGCGGGTTACCAACACACAGTCTGTTATCATGTCCTGTTTTCTCCTCGTCTCCTCAGCTCGTCTCCTCTGGTCTCAGCGGGTTACCAACACACAGTCTGTTATCATGTCCTCTTTTCTCCTCGACTCCTCAGCTCGTCTCCTCTGGTCTCAGCGGGTTACCAACACACAGTTTATCATGTCCTGTTTTCTCCTCGACTCCTCAGCTCGTCTCCTCTCCTCAGCTCGTCTCCTCTGGTCTCAGCGGGTTACCAACACACAGTCTGTTATCATGTCCTGTTTTCTCCTCGACTCCTCAGCTCGTCTCCTCTCCTCAGCTCGTCTCCTCTGGTCTCAGCGGGTTACCAACACACAGTCTGTTATCATGTCCTGTTTTCTCCTCGTCTCCACAGCTCGTCTCCTCTGGTCTCAGCGGGTACCAACACACGTCTGTATCCCTGGAGTTCTTTGAGACGGTGGTTCGTTACGACAAGTTCTTCCTGGTTGAACCGCAGCACATCCCCAATGTCCTGGTTAGTACTGCAGTCGCTGAATCAATCAGCCAATCAGCTCTCTGTTTCACCTTTTAAACGTCGTGTCTTCACAGTGTTGAGGAGAGGAGAGGGACAGTGGACCCCTGGATAAAGGGGAGGTTTTGTATCAGTGTTGAGGAGAGGGACAGTGGACCCCTGGATAAAGGGGAGGTTTTGTATCGGAGGAGAGGAGAGGGACAGTGGAGCCCTGGATAAAGGGGAGGTTTTGTATCAGAGGAGAGGAGAGGGACAGTGGACCCCTGGATAAAGGGGAGGTTTTGTATCAGAGGAGAGGAGAGGGACAGTGGAGCCCTGGATAAAGGGGAGGTTTTGTATCAGAGGAGAGGGACAGTGGACCCCTGGATAAAGGGGAGGTTTTGTATCAGTGTTGAGGAGAGGGACAGTGGACCCCTGGATAAAGGGGAGGTTTTGTATCAGAGGAGAGGAGAGGGACAGTGGAGCCCTGGATAAAGGGGAGGTTTTGTATCAGTGTTGAGGAGAGGGACAGTGGACCCCTGGATAAAGGGGAGGTTTTGTATCAGTGTTGAGGAGAGGAGAGGGACAGTGGACCCCTGGATAAAGGGGAGGTTTTGTATCAGTGTTGAGGAGAGGAGAGGGACAGTGGACCCCTGGATAAAGGGGAGGTTTTGTATCAGTGTTGAGGAGAGGGACAGTGGACCCCTGGATAAAGGGGAGGTTTTGTATCCGTGTTGAGGAGAGGAGAGGGACAGTGGACCCCTGGATAAAGGGGAGGTTTTGTATCAGTGTAGAGGAGAGGGACAGTGGACCCCTGGATAAAGGGGAGGTTTTGTATCAGTGTAGAGGAGAGGGACAGTGGACCCCTGGATAAAGGGGAGGTTTTGTATCAGTGTTGAGGAGAGGGACAGTGGACCCCTGGATAAAGGGGAGGTTTTGTATCAGTGTTGAGGAGAGGAGAGGGACAGTGGACCCCTGGATAAAGGGGAGGTTTTGTATCAGTGTAGAGGAGAGGGACAGTGGACCCCTGGATAAAGGGGAGGTTTTGTATCAGTGTTGAGGAGAGGGACAGTGGACCCCTGGATAAAGGGGAGGTTTTGTATCAGTGTTGAGGAGAGGGACAGTGGACCCCTGGATAAAGGGGAGGTTTTGTATCAGAGGAGAGGAGAGGGACAGTGGACCCCTGGATAAAGGGGAGGTTTTGTATCAGAGGAGAGGAGAGGGACAGTGGACCCCTGGATAAAGGGGAGGTTTTGTATCAGTGTTGAGGAGAGGGACAGTGGACCCCTGGATAAAGGGGAGGTTTTGTATCAGTGTTGAGGAGAGGAGAGGGACAGTGGACCCCTGGATAAAGGGGAGGTTTTGTATCAGTGTTGAGAGGAGAGGGACAGTGGACCCCTGGATAAAGGGGAGGTTTTGTATCAGTGTTGAGGAGAGGAGAGGGACAGTGGACCCCTGGATAAAGGGGAGGTTTTGTATCAGTGTAGAGGAGAGGAGAGGGACAGTGGACCCCTGGATAAAGGGGAGGTTTTGTATCAGTGTTGAGGAGAGGGACAGTGGAGCCCTGGATAAAGGGGAGGTTTTGTATCAGTGTTGAGGAGAGGGACAGTGGAGCCCTGGATAAAGGGGAGGTTTTGTATCAGAGGAGAGGAGAGGGACAGTGGACCCCTGGATAAAGGGGAGGTTTTGTATCAGTGTTGAGGAGAGGAGGGGACAGTGGACCCCTGGATAAAGGGGAGGTTTTGTATCAGTGTTGAGGAGAGGAGAGGGACAGTGGAGCCCTGGATAAAGGGGAGGTTTTGTATCAGAGGAGAGGAGAGGGACAGTGGACCCCTGGATAAAGGGGAGGTTTTGTATCAGAGGAGAGGAGAGGGACAGTGGACCCCTGGATAAAGGGGAGGTTTTGTATCAGTGTTGAGGAGAGGGACAGTGGACCCCTGGATAAAGGGGAGGTTTTGTATCAGTGTGAGGAGAGGAGAGGGACAGTGGACCCCTGGATAAAGGGGAGGTTTTGTATCAGTGTTGAGGAGAGGGACAGTGGACCCCTGGATAAAGGGGAGGTTTTGTATCAGTGTTGAGGAGAGGGAGGCAGTGGACCCCTGGATAAAGGGGAGGTTTTGTATCAGAGGAGAGGGAGGGCAGTGGACCCCTGGATAAAGGGGAGGTTTTGTATCAGTGTTGAGGAGAGGGACAGTGGACCCCTGGATAAAGGGGAGGTTTTGTATCAGAGGAGAGGAGAGGGACAGTGGACCCCTGGATAAAGGGGAGGTTTTGTATCAGTGTAGAGGAGAGGGACAGTGGACCCCTGGATAAAGGGGAGGTTTTGTATCAGTGTAGAGGAGAGGGACAGTGGACCCCTGGATAAAGGGGAGGTTTTGTATCAGTGTTGAGGAGAGGGACAGTGGACCCCTGGATAAAGGGGAGGTTTTGTATCAGAGGAGAGGGACAGTGGACCCCTGGATAAAGGGGAGGTTTTGTATCAGAGGAGAGGAGAGGGACAGTGGACCCCTGGATAAAGGGGAGGTTTTGTATCAGAGGAGAGGAGAGGGACAGTGGACCCCTGGATAAAGGGGAGGTTTTGTATCAGAGGAGAGGAGAGGGACAGTGGACCCCTGGATAAAGGGGAGGTTTTGTATCAGAGGAGAGGAGAGGGACAGTGGACCCCTGGATAAAGGGGAGGTTTTGTATCAGAGGAGAGGAGAGGGACAGTGGACCCCTGGATAAAGGGGAGGTTTTGTATCAGTGTAGAGGAGAGGGACAGTGGACCCCTGGATAAAGGGGAGGTTTTGTATCAGTGTTGAGGAGAGGGACAGTGGACCCCTGGATAAAGGGGCGGTTTTGTTCCACTCTGTCCTGTAGATGGCCTTCCTGGACCATCGAGGTCTGAGACACAGCAGTCCTAAGGTCCGCAGCAGAGTGGCCTACCTCTTCTCACGCTTCGTCAAGACGCTGCAGTAAGTCCAGCTGTCACTAAGCATTACATGGTGTTCCCAATGGGCCCCTATTCCCTATATAGTACACTACTATAGACCAGAGCCCTATTCCCTATATAGTGCACTACTATAGACCAGAGCCCTATTCCCTATATAGTACACTACTATAGACCAGAGCCCTATTCCCTATATAGTACACTACTATAGACCAGAGCCCTATTCCCTATATAGTGCACTACTATTAGACCAGAGCCCTATTCCCTATATAGTGCACTACTATAGACCAGAGCCCTATTCCCTATATAGTGCACTACTTTAGACCAGAGCCCTATTCCCTTGTAGTGCACTACTTTAGACCAGAGCCCTATTCCCTATATAGTACACTACTATAGACCAGAGCCCTATTCCCTATATAGTACACTACTATAGACCAGAGCCCTATTCCCTATATAGTGCACTACTATAGACCAGAGCCCTATTCCCTATATAGTGCACTACTATAGACCAGAGCCCTATTCCCTATATAGTGCACTACTATAGACCAGAGCCCTATTCCCTATATAGTGCACTACTATAGACCAGAGCCCTATTCCCTATATAGTGCACTACTATAGACCAGAGCCCTATTCCCTATATAGTGCACTACTATAGACCAGAGCCCTATTCCCTATATAGTGCACTACTATAGACCAGAGCCCTATTCCCTATATAGTGCACTACTATAGACCAGAGCCCTATTCCCTATATAGTGCACTACTATAGACCAGAGCCCTATTCCCTATATAGTGCACTACTATAGACCAGAGCCCTATTCCCTATATAGTGCACTACTATAGACCAGAGCCCTATTCCCTATATAGTGCACTACTATAGACCAGAGCCCTATTCCCTATATAGTGCACTACTATAGACCAGAGCCCTATTCCCTATATAGTGCACTACTATAGACCAGAGCCCTATTCCCTATATAGTGCACTACTATAGACCAGAGCCCTATTCCCTATATAGTGCACTACTTTAGACCAGAGCCCTATTCCCTATATAGTACACTACTATAGACCAGAGCCCTATTCCCTATATAGTGCACTACTATAGACCAGAGCCCTATTCCCTTCGTAGTGCACTACTATAGACCAGAGCCCTATTCCCTTCGTAGTGCACTACTATAGACCAGACCCCTATTCCCTATATAGTGTACTACTATAGACCAGAGCCCTATTCCCTATATAGTGCACTACTTTAGACCAGAGCCCTATTCCCTATATAGTACACTACTATAGACCAGAGCCCTATTCCCTATATAGTGCACTACTATAGACCAGAGCCCTATTCCCTTCGTAGTGCACTACTATAGACCAGAGCCCTATTCCCTTCGTAGTGCACTACTATAGACCAGACCCCTATTCCCTATATAGTGCACTACTATAGACCAGAGCCCTATTCCCTATATAGCCCACTACTATAGACCAGAGCCCTATTCCCTATATAGTGTACTACTATAGACCAGAGCCCTATTCCCTATATAGTGTACTACTATAGACCAGAGCCCTATTCCCTATATAGCCCACTACTATAGACCAGAGCCCTATTCCCTATATAGTGCACTACTATAGACCAGAGCCCTATTCCCTTCGTAGTGCACTACTATAGACCAGAGCCCTATTCCCTTCGTAGTGCACTACTATAGACCAGACCCCTATTCCCTATATAGTGCACTACTATAGACCAGGGCCCTATTCCCTATATAGTGCACTACTATAGACCAGAGCCCTATTCCCTATATAGTGCACTACTATAGACCAGAGCCCTATTCCCTATATAGTGTACTACTATAGACCAGAGCCCTATTCCCTATATAGTGCACTACTATAGACCAGAGCCCTATTCCCTATATAGTGCACTACTATAGACCAGAGCCCTATTCCCTATATAGTGCACTACTATAGACCAGAGCCCTATTCCCTATATAGTGTACTACTATAGACCAGAGCCCTATTCCCTATATAGCCCACTACTATAGACCAGAGCCCTATTCCCTATATAGTGCACTACTATAGACCAGAGCCCTATTCCCTATATAGTGCACTACTATAGACCAGAGCCCTATTCCCTATATAGTGTACTACTATAGACCAGAGCCCTATTCCCTATATAGCCCACTACTATAGACCAGAGCCCTATTCCCTATATAGTGCACTACTATAGACCAGAGCCCTATTCCCTATATAGTGTACTACTATAGACCAGAGCCCTATTCCCTATATAGTGCACTACTATAGACCAGAGCCCTATTCCCTATATAGTGCACTACTATAGACCAGAGCCCTATTCCCTATATAGTGCACTACTATAGACCAGAGCCCTATTCCCTATATAGTGTACTACTATAGACCAGAGCCCTATTCCCTATATAGTGCACTACTTTAGACCAGACCCTATTCCCTTCGTAGTGCACTACCAGAGCCCTATTCCCTTCGTAGTGCACTACTATAGACCAGGGCCCTATTCCCTATATAGTACACTACTATAGACCAGAGCCCTATTCCCTATATAGTGCACTACTATAGACCAGAGCCCTATTCCCTATATAGTGCACTACTATAGACCAGAGCCCTATTCCCTATATAGTGCACTACTATAGACCAGAGCCCTATTCCCTATATAGTGCACTACTATAGACCAGAGCCCTATTCCCTATATAGTGCACTACTATAGACCAGAGCCCTATTCCCTATATAGTGCACTACTATAGACCAGAGCCCTATTCCCTATATAGTGCACTACTATAGACCAGAGCCCTATTCCCTATATAGTGCACTACTATAGACCAGAGCCCTATTCCCTATATAGTGCACTACTATAGACCAGAGCCCTATTCCCTATATAGTGCACTACTTTAGACCAGAGCCCTATTCCCTATATAGTGCACTACTATAGACCAGAGCCCTATTCCCTATATAGTGCACTACTATAGACCAGAGCCCTATTCCCTATATAGTGCACTACTATAGACCAGAGCCCTATTCCCTATATAGTGCACTACTATAGACCAGAGCCCTATTCCCTATATAGTGCACTACTATAGACCAGAGCCCTATTCCCTATATAGTGCACTACTATAGACCAGAGCCCTATTCCCTATATAGTGCACTACTATAGACCAGAGCCCTATTCCCTATATAGTGCACTACTATAGACCAGAGCCCTATTCCCTATATAGTGCACTACTATAGACCAGAGCCCTATTCCCTATATAGTACACTACTATAGATCAGAGCCCTATTCCCTATATAGTGCACTACTATAGACCAGAGCCCTATTCCCTATATAGTACACTACTTTAGACCAGAGCCCTATTCCCTATATAGTGCACTACTATAGACCAGAGCCCTATTCCCTATATAGTGCACTACTATAGACCAGAGCCCTATTCCCTATATAGTACACTACTATAGACCAGACCCCTATTCCCTATATAGTGCACTACTATAGACCAGAGCCCTATTCCCTATATAGTGCACTACTATAGACCAGAGCCCTATTCCCTATATAGTGCACTACTATAGACCAGAGCCCTATTCCCTATATAGTGCACTACTATAGACCAGAGCCCTATTCCCTATATAGTGCACTACTTTAGACCAGAGCCCTATTCCCTATATAGTGCACTACTATAGACCAGGAGCCCTATTCCCTATATAGTGCACTACTATAGACCAGACCCCTATTCCCTATATAGTGCACTACTATAGACCAGGACCCTATTCCCTATATAGTGCACTACTTTAGACCAGAGCCCTATTCCCTATATAGTGCACTACTATAGACCAGACCCCTATTCCCTATATAGTACACTACTTTAGACCAGAGCCCTATTCCCTATATAGTGTACTACTATAGACCAGAGCCCTATTCCCTATATAGTACACTACTATAGACCAGAGCCCTATTCCCTATATAGTGCACTACTATAGACCAGAGCCCTATTCCCTATATAGTGCACTACTATAGACCAGAGCCCTATTCCCTATATAGTGTACTACTATAGACCAGAGCCCTATTCCCTATATAGTGCACTACTATAGACCAGAGCCCTATTCCCTATATAGTACACTACTATAGACCAGAGCCCTATTCCCTATATAGTGCACTACTATAGACCAGAGCCCTATTCCCTATATAGTACACTACTATAGACCAGAGCCCTATTCCCTATATAGTGCACTACTATAGACCAGAGCCCTATTCCCTATATAGTGTACTACTATAGACCAGAGCCCTATTCCCTATATAGTGCACTACTATAGACCAGAGCCCTATTCCCTATATAGTGCACTACTATAGACCACAGCCCTATTCCCTATATAGTGCACTACTTTAGACCAGAGCCCTATTCCCTATATAGTACACTACTATAGACCAGAGCCCTATTCCCTATATAGTGCACTACTATAGACCAGGGCCCTATTCCCTATATAGTGCACTACTATAGACCAGAGCCCTATTCCCTATATAGTACACTACTATAGACCAGAGCCCTATTCCCTATATAGTGCACTACTTTAGACCAGAGCCCTATTCCCTATATAGTGCACTACTATAGACCAGAGCCCTATTCCCTATATAGTGCACTACTTTAGACCAGAGCCCTATTCCCTATATAGTACACTACTATAGACCAGAGCCCTATTCCCTATATAGTGCACTACTATAGACCAGAGCCCTATTCCCTATATAGTGCACTACTATAGACCAGAGCCCTATTCCCTATATAGTGCACTACTATAGACCAGAGCCCTATTCCCTATATAGTGCACTACTATAGACCAGAGCCCTATTCCCTATATAGTACACTACTATAGACCAGAGCCCTATTCCCTATATAGTACACTACTATAGACCAGAGCCCTATTCCCTATATAGTGCACTACTATAGACCAGAGCCCTATTCCCTATATAGTACACTACTATAGACCAGAGCCCTATTCCCTATATAGTACACTACTATAGACCAGAGCCCTATTCCCTATATAGTACACTACTATAGACCAGAGCCCTATTCCCTATATAGTGCACTACTATAGACCAGAGCCCTATTCCCTATATAGTACACTACTATAGACCAGAGCCCTATTCCCTATATAGTGCACTACTATAGACCAGAGCCCTATTCCCTATATAGTGCACTACTATAGACCAGAGCCCTATTCCCTATATAGTACACTACTATAGACCAGAGCCCTATTCCCTATATAGTGCACTACTATAGACCAGAGCCCTATTCCCTATATAGTACACTACTATAGACCAGAGCCCTATTCCCTATATAGTGCACTACTATAGACCAGAGCCCTATTCCCTATATAGTACACTACTATAGACCAGAGCCCTATTCCCTATATAGTGCACTACTATAGACCAGAGCCCTATTCCCTATATAGTACACTACTATAGACCAGACCCCTATTCCCTATATAGTGCACTACTATAGACCAGAGCCCTATTCCCTATATAGTGCACTACTATAGACCAGAGCCCTATTCCCTATATAGTGCACTACTATAGACCAGAGCCCTATTCCCTATATAGTGCACTACTTTAGACCAGAGCCCTATTCCCTATATAGTGCACTACTTTAGACCAGAGCCCTATTCCCTATATAGTGTACTACTATAGACCAGAGCCCTATTCCCTATATAGTGCACTACTATAGACCAGAGCCCTATTCCCTATATAGTGCACTACTATAGACCAGAGCCCTATTCCCTATATAGTGTACTACTATAGACCAGAGCCCTATTCCCTATATAGTACACTACTATAGACCAGAGCCCTATTCCCTATATAGTACACTACTATAGACCAGAGCCCTATTCCCTATGTAGTGCACTACTATAGACCAGAACCCTATTCCCAATATAGCCCACTACTATAGACCAGGGCCCTATTCCCTATATAGTGCACTACTATAGACCAGAGCCCTATTCCCTATATAGTGCACTACTTTAGACCAGAGCCCTATTCCCTATATAGTGTACTACTATAGACCAGAGCCCTATTCCCTATATAGTGCACTACTTTAGACCAGAGCCCTATTCCCTATATAGTGCACTACTTTAGACCAGAGCCCTATTCCCTATATAGTGCACTACTATAGACCAGAGCCCTATTCCCTATATAGTGTACTACTATAGACCAGAGCCCTATTCCCTATATAGTGCACTACTATAGACCAGAGCCCTATTCCCTATATAGTGCACTACTATAGACCAGTCCTCTGTTTACAGTAATAGTTCTAGAAGGTTCTTTGTGTTTGACCCCTAACCCTCTGTTGTTTACTCTGTTGTTTACTCTGTTGTTTACTCTGTTGCCAGTAAACACATGAACTCCTTCATTGAAGACATCCTGTCCAGGATACAGGACCTGCTGGAGCTGGCTCCTCCTGTAAGTTACCTCTCCCCTCTATACATTACCCTCTACACATTACCCTCTGTACATTACCCTCTATACATTACCCTCTACACATTACCCTCTATACATTACCCTCTACAGACCTGCTGGAGCTGGCTCCTCCTGTAAGTTACCTCTCCCCTCTATACATTACCCTCTGTACATTACCCTCTACACATTACCCTCTATACATTACCCTCTGTACATTACCCTCTACACATTACCCTCTATACATTACCCTCTACACATTACCCTCTATACATTACCCTCTACAGACCTGCTGGAGCTGGCTCCTCCTGTAAGTTACCTCTCCCCTCTATACATTACCCTCTGTACATTACCCTCTACACATTACCCTCTATACATTACCCTCTGTACATTACCCTCTATACATTACCCTCTACACATTACCCTCTATACATTACCCTCTACACATTACCCTCTATACATTACCCTCTACAGACCTGCTGGAGCTGGCTCCTCCTGTAAGTTACCTCTCCCCTCTATACATTACCCTCTGTACATTACCCTCTACACATTACCCTCTATACATTACCCTCTATACATTACCCTCTGTACATTACCCTCTATACATTACCCTCTGTACATTACCCTCTGTACATTACCCTCTACACATTACCCTCTATACATTACCCTCTATACATTACCCTCTACAGACCTGCTGGAGCTGGCTCCTCCTGTAAGTTACCTCTCCCCTCTATACATTACCCTCTATACATTACCCTCTATACATTACTCTCCATACATTACCCTCCGTACATTACCCTCTACAGCATCTCTCTTCACTGACCTACCTTACCCTCCATACATTATCCTCTACATCTCTCTCTCTCTTCACTGACCTACCTTACCCTCCATACATTATCCTCCCTCTGTACTGACCTTCATTCCCCTCCCCGTGTGTACCTCAGGAGAACGGTTTCCGGGCGCTGCTGACCAGCGATGACCAGCTGTTTATCTTTGAGACGGCGGGGGTGCTGATCGTCCACGGAGAGAGTCCCGCCGAGAGGAAGCAGGCTCTGATGAGATCGCTGTTGACCCCGCTGATCGACGCTTTTCGTCTGCTGCTCGCCAAACTGGCCTCTGAGAGGGAGGAGGAGAGGCAGGCCGCGCTGGCAGACTGTCTCAGTCACGCTGTTGGCTTCGCTAGGTAAATATACCAACACTGACCCCCCCTAAGATACTGACCCCCTAATATACCAACACTGACCCCCCCCTAATATACCAACACTGACCCCCCCTAAGATACTGACCCCCTAATATACCAACACTGACCCCCTAATATACCAACACTGACCCCCTAATATACCAACACTGACCCCCCCAATATACCAACACTGACCCCCCCTAATATACCAACACTGACCCCCCCCTAATATACCAACACTGACCCCCTAATATACCAACACTGACCCCCCCTAATATACCAACACTGACCCCCTAATATACCAACACTGACCCCCCCTAATATACAAACACTGACCCCCCCTAATATACCAACACTGACCCCCCCTAATATACCAACACTGACCCCCCCCTAATATACCAACACTGACCCCCCCTAATATACCAACACTGACCCCCCCCTAATATACCAACACTGACCCCCCTAATATACCAACACTGACCCCCCTAATATACCAACACTGACCCCCCCTAATATACCAACGCTGACCCCCCCTAATATACCAACAGCTGACCCCCCCTAATATACAAACGCTGACCCCCCTAATATACCAACGCTGACCCCCCCCTAATATACCAACGCTGACCCCCCCCTAATATACAAACGCTGACCCCCCCCTAATATACAAACGCTGACCCCCCCCTAATATACAAACGCTGACCCCCCCTAATATACAAACGCTGACCCCCCCTAATATACAAACGCTGACCCCCCCTAATATACAAACGCTGACCCCCCCTAATATACAAACGCTGACCCCCCCTAATATACAAACACTGACCCCCCCTAATATACCAACACTGACCCCCCCCTAATATACAAACACTGACCCCCCCCTAATATACAAACACTGACCCCCCCTAATATACAAACACTGACCCCCCCTAATATACAAACACTGACCCCCCCCTAATATACAAACACTGACCCCCCCCTAATATACAAACACTGACCCCCCCTAATATACAAACACTGACCCCCCCCTAATATACAAACACTGACCCCCCCCTAATATACAAACACTGACCCCCCCCTAATATACAAACACTGACCCCCCCCTAATATACAAACACTGACCCCCCCCTAATATACAAACACTGACCCCCCCCTAATATACAAACACTGACCCCCCCCTAATATACAAACGCTGACCCCCCCCTAATATACAAACGCTGACCCCCCCCTAATATACAAACGCTGACCCCCCCTAATATACAAACGCTGACCCCCCCTAATATACCAACGCTGACCCCCCCTAATATACCAACGCTGACCCCCCCTAATATACCAACGCTGACCCCCCCTAATATACAAACGCTGACCCCCCCTAATATACAAACACTGACCCCCCCTAATATACAAACACTGACCCCCCCTAATATACAAACACTGACCCCCCCTAATATACAAACACTGACCCCCCCTAATATACAAACACTGACCCCCCCTAATATACAAACACTGACCCCCCCTAATATACAAACACTGACCCCCCCTAATATACAAACACTGACCCCCCCCTAATATACAAACACTGACCCCCCCCTAATATACAAACACTGACCCCCCCCCCCCTAATATACATACACTGACCCCCCCCCCTAATATACATACACTGACCCCCCCCCCCTAATATACAAACACTGACCCCCCCCCCTAATATACAAACACTGACCCCCCCCCCTAATATACAAACACTGACCCCCCCAATATACAAACACTGACCCCCCCCTAATATACCAACACTGACCCCCCCTAATATACAAACACTGACCCCCCCTAATATACAAACACTGACCCCCCCTAATATACCAACACTGACCCCCCCCTAATATACCAACACTGACCCCCCCTAATATACCAACACTGACCCCCCCCTAATATACCAACACTGACCCCCCCCCAATATACAAACACTGACCCCCCCCTAATATACAAACACTGACCCCCCCTAATATACAAACACTGACCCCCCCCAATATACAAACACTGACCCCCCCAATATACAAACACTGACCCCCCCAATATACAAACACTGACCCCCCAATATACAAACACTGACCCCCCCAATATACAAACACTGACCCCCCCCCTAATATACCGACACTGACCCCCTAATATACAAACGCTGACCCCCCCTAATATACAAACACTGACCCCCCCCAATATACAAACATTGACCCCCTAATATACATACACTGACCCCCCCCCCCTAATATACAAACACTGACCCCCCCTAATATACCAACACTGACCCCCCCCTAATATACCAACACTGACCCCCCCCTAATATACAAACACTGACCCCCCCTAATATACAAACACTGACCCCCCCCTAATATACCAACACTGACCCCCCCTAATATACAAACACTGACCCCCCCCTAATATACAAACACTGACCCCCCCCAATATACAAACATTGACCCCCTAATATACATACACTGACCCCCCCTAATATACAAACACTGACCCCCCCTAATATACCAACACTGACCCCCCCCTAATATACCAACGCTGACCCCCCCCTAATATACCAACACTGACCCCCCCCTAATATACAAACACTGACCCCCCCCTAATATACAAACACTGACCCCCCCCTAATATACAAACACTGACCCCCCCTAATATACAAACACTGACCCCCCCCTAATATACAAACGCTGACCCCCCCCTCATCTACAAACACTGACCCCTCCCCTCATCTACTTACGCTGACCCTCCCCTCTCTCTTCTCTCCCTCCCTACCTCCCTCCCCTCCCTCCCTCCCCTCTCTCCCTCCCTCCTCTCCCCTCCCTCCCCCCCCTCCCTCCCTCCCCTCTCCCTCTCTCCCTCCCTCCCTCCCTCCCCCCCCTCCCTCCCTCCCCTCTCCCTCTCTCCCTCCCTCCCCCCCCTCCCTCCCTCCCCTCTCCCTCTCTCCCTCCCTCCCTCCCTCCCCCCCCTCCTCCCTCCCCTCTCCCTCTCTCCCTCCCTCCCTCCCCCCCCTCCCTCCCTCCCCCTCTCCCTCCCTCCCCTCTCTCCCTCCCTCCCCTCCCTCCCCTCCCTCCCTCCCTCTCTCCCTACCTCCCTCCCTCCCCTCTCTCCTTACCTCCCTCCCTCCCTCCCTCCCCTCTCTCCTTACCTCCCTCCCTCCCTCCTTACCTCCCTCCCTCCCTCCCTCCCTCCTCTCCCTCCCTCCCTCTAGTCGTACCAGTAAGGCGTTCAGCAACAAGCAGACGGTGAAGCAGTGTGGGTGTTCGGAGGTCTACAGAGACTGTCTGCAGACCTTCCTGCCTGCGCTGAGCTGTCCCGTCCAGAGGGGGTCGCTGCGTAGCGCCGTCCGCTCATTCCTCCACCGCATGATCATCTGTCTGGAGGAAGAGGTCCTGCCCTTCGTCCCGGCGGCATCAGAACACATGCTGAAGGACTGTGAGGCCAGAGACCTGCAGGAGTTTATTCCCCTCATCAGTCAGATTACTGCCAAGTTCAAGGTAACTCGGGGACCCACAGTTACAGAGAACATCTAGGGCTGGTTTCCTGGACTCAGTTAGGATCTCCATAAGGAAGGGTTTTGGTTCAGGACTAAGATTAATCTGTCCAGGAAACCGGTCCTTAAAATATATCTATGGTAGGGGACTGACAGCTAAACGGGTTAGGTTTAGGGTTAGCTAACGTTAGGGACAGTCTATGCCCCCATTCCCTGGACCAGGTGTCTCTGTTCCTGCCTCTGGTCCCGTCTGTCTCTGTCTCTCTCCTCCCCAGGACCAGGTATCTCTGTTCCTCTCTCTCTCTCTCCTCCCCAGGACCAGGTATCTCTGTTCCTCTCTCTCTCTCTCTCTCCTCCCCTGGACCAGGTGTCTCTGTTCCTCTCTCTCTCTCTCCTCTCCAGGACCAGGTATCTCTGTTCCTCTCTCTCTCTCTCCTCCCCTGGACCAGGTATCTCTGTTCCTCTCTCTCTCTCTCCTCCCCTGGACCAGGTGTCTCTGGTCCTCTCTCTCTCTCCTCTCCAGGACCAGGTATCTCTGTTCCTCTCTCTCTCTCTCTCTCCTCCCCTGGACCAGGTATCTCTGTTCCTCTCTCTCTCTCTCTCCTCCCCTGGACCAGGTGTCTCTGGTCCTCTCTCTCTCTCCTCTCCAGGACCAGGTATCTCTGTTCCTGCAGCAGGTAGTCATGCCTCTGGTCCTCTCTCTCTCTCCTCTCCAGGACCAGGTATTCATGCCTCTGGTCCTCTCTCCTCTCCAGGACCAGGTATCCCCGTTCCTGCAGCAGGTATTCATGCCTCTGGTCCTGGCCATCTTTGAGGTGTTGTGTCGTCCTGCTGAGGACAACGACCAGGCAGCAGCCCTGGAGAAACAGATGTTACGGAGAAGCTACTTTACCTTCATACAGACGATAACCTCCAGCGGGATCAACCAAGTCCTGGCCAACCAGGGTGAGTACTGTGGGGTTCCCCAGGGTGAGTACTGTGGGGTTCCCCAGGGTGAGTACTGTGGGGTTCCCCAGGGTGAGTACTGTGGGGTTCCCCAGGGTGAGTACTGTGGGGTTCCCCAGGGTGAGTACTGTGGGGTTCCCCAGGGTGAGTACTGTGGGGTTCCCCAGGGTGAGTACTGTGGGGTTCCCCAGGGTGAGTACTGTGGGGTTCCCCAGGGTGAGTACTGTGGGTTCCCCAGGGTGAGTACTGTGGGGTTCCCCAGGGTTCTGAGTGTGTGTTCTGTTACCCAGGTGTTGAGAACATTAAGTGGGTGTGGTTCTCTAGGGTTCTAGGTGTGTGTGTGTGTGTGATTCTAAGTGTGTGGTTCTCTAGGGTTCTAGGTGTGTGTGTGTGATTCTAAGTGTGTGGTTCTCTAGGGTTCTAGGTGTGTGTGGTGTGATTCCTCAGCTATAAATATTTCGTTGTGTGGTTCTCCAGGGTTCTAGGTGTGTGGTGCGATTCCTCAGCTATAAATATTTTGTTGTGTGGTTCTCCAGGGTTCTAGGTGTGTGGTGCGATTCCTCAGCTATAAATATTTTGTTGTGTGGTTCTCCAGGGTTCCTCAGCTATAAATATTTTGTTGTGTGGTTCTCCAGGGTTCTAGGTGTGTGTGGTGTGATTCCTCAGCTATAAATATTTTGTTGTGTGGTTCTCCAGGGTTCCTCAGCTATAAATATTTTGTTGTGTGGTTCTCCAGGGTTCTAGGTGTGTGTGGTGTGATTCCTCAGCTATAAATATTTTGTTGTGTGGTTCTCCAGGGTTCTAGGTGTGTGTGTGGTGTGATTCCTCAGCTATAAATATTTCGTTGTGCGGTTCTCCAGGGTTCTAAGTGTGTGTGTGGTTCCTCCCCCAGGTGTTGAGAACATAGAGCGTGTTCTGTTCACCATCATCCAGGGAGCTGTGGATTTCCCCGATCCCATCGCCCAGAAGACCTGCTTCATCGTTCTGTCCAAGCTGGTGGAACTCTGGGGTGAGTAGAACGATACCTCCCGAATACCACCATCTGTCCGCTGCTGTTGATCCGTCCAGACAGAAATGGACCGTGGAGACGGATCGGAACAATTGTTCTGGAAACATGACCAGCAAGATATTAGTTTAATGTTTTTTTTTTTGTTGTTGTCTTGGACTGGGTTGTATTCACTAGAAACCTTTTTTGGGCTGAAACGGGCAGGGACTTTGCTGAATTTATCCGAATAGAAACTCTTGTTTTCATTGTAAAACTTTTTTTTTTTGCTACGGTTTGGCGCTAATGAATACACCCCTCGGTGTAAAAGTTAAACGTTTTGAACTGGGACTGATTTTTGTTTGTTTGTTTGTCCTTCAGGAGGTAAAGACGGCATGGCTGGGTTCCCAGACTTCATCTATAAACACATCGTCCCAGCATGCTTCCTGGCTCCTCTCAAACCATCCTTTGATCTCACAGACGCTCAGACAGTCCTGGTGAGTACCTGGAACCAGATTATTATCTCAGACAGTCCTGGTGAGTACCTGGAACCAGATTATTATCTCAGACAGTCCTGGTGAGTACCTGGAACCAGATTATTATCACAGACAGTCCTGGTGAGTACCTGGAACCAGATTATTATTATCACAGACAGTCCTGGTGAGTACCTGGAACCAGATTATTATTATCACAGACAGTCCTGGTGAGTACCTGGAACCAGATTATTATTATTATCACAGACAGTCCTGGTGAGTACCTGGAACCAGATTATTATCACAGACAGTCCTGGTGAGTACCTGGAACCAGATTATTATCACAGACAGTCCTGGTGAGTACCTGGAACCAGATTATTATCACAGACAGTCCTGGTGAGTACCTGGAACCAGATTATTATCACAGACAGTCCTGGTGAGTACCTGGAACCAGATTATTATTATCACAGACAGTCCTGGTGAGTACCTGGAACCAGATTATTATTATCACAGACAGTCCTGGTGAGTACCTGGAACCAGATTATTATTATCACAGACAGTCCTGGTGAGTACCTGGAACCAGATTATTATTATCACAGACAGTCCTGGTGAGTACCTGGAACCAGATTATTATTATCACAGACAGTCCTGGTGAGTACCTGGAACCAGATTATTATTATCACAGACAGTCCTGGTGAGTACCTGGAACCAGATTATTATTATCACAGACAGTCCTGGTGAGTACCTGGAACCAGATTATTATTATCACAGACAGTCCTGGTGAGTACCTGGAACCAGATTATTATTATCACAGACAGTCCTGGTGAGTACCTGGAACCAGATTATTATTATCACAGACGGTCCTGGTGAGTACCTGGAACCAGATTATTATTATCACAGACGGTCCTGGTGAGTACCTGGAACCAGATTATTATTATCACAGACGGTCCTGGTGAGTACCTGGAACCAGATTATTATTATCACAGACGGTCCTGGTGAGTACCTGGAACCAGATTATTATTATCACAGACGGTCCTGGTGAGTACCTGGAACCAGATTATTATTATCACAGACGGTCCTGGTGAGTACCTGGAACCAGATTATTATTATCACAGACAGTCCTGGTGAGTACCTGGAACCAGATTATTATCACAGACAGTCCTGGTGAGTACCTGGAACCAGATTATTATTATCACAGACACCATATCTCTTTACAAAAAAAGGTTTTGTGTTTTTCCCCCAGACGTTGTCAGAGTGTGCGCTCACGTTGAAAATGATTCATCTCAGAAGAGTAAGTTTCACTTTTTTGGGGTTTTCATTCATAACGTTTGTCTCGTTGACAACTTGATCTATCTTGAACTTGTTTGTCGTCGTGTTTTGTACTTCCTGGTCGGCAGGGTCCGGAGTTTATCCAGTACCTCCAACAGGAGTACCTGCCTTCTCTACAGGTGTCACCTGAAATCACACAGGTACCGCTGTCTCATAACCAGACAAATCACAGCTGAAGCCAGCACGGATATGTAACCTTTTTCCTAGTTCTGTAACACTCCTCTTCCTCCTCTTCCTCCTCTCACAGGAAGTGTGTCAAGTGCTTCAGCAGCCAGACGCCAAGGTCCTCAAAAACTACATGAAGGTAGGTAGTCAGCTGGTTGTTACCGTAGAAACATCTCCACTCAGTTACCTGTGTCTTGGTACTAGATAACATCTGATAAGAGTCTCTGTCTCCTCTCTGTCTCTCTCTCTCTGTCTCTCTCTCTCTGTCTCTCTCTCTCTGTCTCTCTCTCTCTGTCTCTCTCTCTCTGTCTCTCTCTCTCTCTCTCTCTCTCGTCTCTCTCTCTCTGTCTCTCTCTCTCTGTCTCTCTGTCTGTCTCTCTGTCTGTCTCTCTGTCTGTCTCTGTCTCTCTGTCTGTCTCTCTGTCTGTCTCTCTGTCTGTCTCTGTCTCTCTGTCTGTCTGTCTCTGTCTGTCTCTGTCTGTCTCTGTCTCTCCACAGGCTTTCTTTCAGCGAGCCAAACTGTAAATACGAAGCGAACTGGACGGATTGAGAGAGGACACTGGAAACTAAGAGGAGACTGGTAGTGAGATAGTACCAGTCACTACGGACAGTCGGACAGAGAGACAGACGGACAGAGAGACAGAGATCTTAAAGACGGAGAGCTTAGCATAAAGAGCGGCCTTAGCACTTCTGAAGGTAACTGCATAACCACTCCCATCCTGTCCACGTGGGAGGGAACGGAGCCAAGACGCAAGGACACGAGTGGTCAAGGAGGCTTTCACTGGGGGTGACCACACCCCCCTCCCCCCCCCCCCCCTTCCACTGATCCAGGCCCAATCAAGGACGTGCTCTCCATCTGGGGCGGCACCCTGGTCAAGTGGAAGATGTGATTGGTTGGATTCTCTGCGAGACAGGAAGTAAACTAGAGTATAGAAGGGAAGTTGATGGAACGAGGCTTCCATAGTAGAATATCAACTATCCATTTTAACAGGTCTGAAGCTTCCTCTTTCTGTTGGTAATGATCCAACAATGACCTGAACACAATTTAATGATTTATTACTTTAAAAATAGTTTTTCTGTTGTTTTAAAAAAAAAAAAAAAAAAAACGTTTTCAAGATGTCTTTGATTTGAGTGGTTGAACGAGGAGGTTGTGTTTCTCTCTGCCCTGTGAATGAATTGATGGACAAAATATAAAGGCTGGTGGCTTGATATTTTCTCTAGATTTGTATGTTGTGGAAGAAATGGAATGGTTAGGGGTTAGGATGTGTTTTTCAGTTTGACGCGACGGACAGGGCAGACCGGTGTAACGGTGGATAACACGCTGCTGGTTTATTCTGCATTTACTTTATCTTCTGTTCCAGTTGTACCCCCCCCGTCCCCCCTGTCCCTCAGAACGTTGTCAGGGTGTCCCTCAGAACGTTGTCAGGGTGTCCCTCAGAACGGTGTCCCTCAGAACGGTGTCCCTCAGAACGGTGTCCCTCAGAACGGTGTCCCTCAGAATGTTGTCTGGTTGTCCCTCAGAACGTTGTCTGGTTGTCCCTCAGAACGTTGTCCCTCAGAACGTTGTCAGGATGTCCCTCAGAACGTTGTCCCTCAGAACGTTGTCCCTCAGAACGTTGTCAGGTTGTCCCTCAGAACGTTGTCCCTCAGAACATTGTCCCTCAGAACGTTGTCCCTCAGAACGTTGTCCCTCAGAATGTTGTCAGGTTGTCCCTCAGAACGTTGTCAGGTTGTCCCTCAGAACATTGTCAGGTTGTCCCTCAGAACGTTGTCCCTCAGAACGTTGTCCCTCAGAACGTTGTCAGGATGTCCCTCAGAACGTTGTCAGGATGTCCCTCAGAACGTTGTCCCTCAGAACGTTGTCAGGATGTCCCTCAGAACGTTGTCCCTCAGAACGTTGTCAGGGTGTCCCTCAGAACGTTGTCAGGATGTCCCTCAGAACGTTGTCAGGGTTCAGGATGTCCCTCAGAACGTTGTCAGGGTGTCCCTCAGAACGTTGTCAGGGTGTCCCTCAGAACGTTGTCAGGATGTCCCTCAGAACGTTGTCAGGGTGTCCCTCAGAACGTTGTCAGGATGTCCCTCAGAACGTTGTCCCTCAGAACGTTGTCAGGATGTCCCTCAGAACGTTGTCAGGGTGTCCCTCAGAACGTTGTCAGGATGTCCCTCAGAACGTTGTCCCTCAGAACGTTGTCCCTCAGAACGTTGTCCCTCAGAACGTTGTCAGGGTGTCCCTCAGAACGTTGTCAGGGTGTCCCTCAGAACGTTGTCAGGGTGTCCCTCAGAACGTTGTCAGGGTGTCCCTCAGAACGTTGTCAGGGTGTCCCTCAGAACGTTGTCAGGGTGTCCCTCAGAACGTTGTCAGGGTGTCCCTCAGAACGTTGTCCCTCAGAACGTTGTCAGGTTGTCCCTCAGAACGTTGTCAGCATGAGTAGGAGTGCTGATGGAGGACGTAACGAATAAGAAGAGGTTTGGACTGCTTCTAGATCACGAGCCCTGAACAAGGTTCTCCTCTACCCTCAGTCCCCTCAGGAAGAACAGGACCTGGTTAAACAAACGTCTGTTTGTTCTGATCACACGTCAGGAACTGTATCTCGGTGGGGTGGGGCTTAACAGAAGGTCCACTACAGGGCCCTGGTCAACACTAATATAGGGAATGTGGGGAGGGGGGTGGAGGGCGGCCATTTTGTGACTGAGCGAAGTCATCCACTGCACCTTCAACTGGAGAAATCTGGAGCGGACAGACGAGCGACGTGTTTACCCTCGGTGTTCGTTACAACACCGTCACTTTCAGAAGGAATTAAGGACTTTACAAGTGGATCGAAATGTAAATATTACGTTTGTTGTTTTTTTTTAAAGAAGGAAATAATATGTTTGGATGTAAATAAATTAGTTTCATTGTTTTAGTGGGTTTTTTGTCTATTTTGAACTTCCTTTTCTGAAAATATCTAATATTAAAGTTTAGTCGGTTATGAGATGAAGGCTTGAGAAACATGATCCATGTATGAACTGACTTTAAACCAGACAATGGTATTTTATACCCAACTATTACTGACCATTCAGCTTGACGAATGAGGAAATGTGATTTGATAATGCAAAACCTGCCTATTTGTTCAGTGTGTGTGTGTATATATATATATAATAAAATATTACTGACCATTCAGCTTGACGAATGAGGAAATGTGATTTGGTAATGCAAAACCTGCCTGTTTAAATATATATATATATATATACTGAACAAAAAAAATGTCAATGATTTTAACTGAGTTAAAGTTCATTTAAGGAAATCAGTCAATTGAAATAAAGTCATTAAGCCCTTAATCTATGGATTTCACATGACTCGGCCCCGGCAGGGCACCCACTTAGGTGCCAAGCCCAGCCAATCATAAGGAGTTTTTCCCCCCCACAGAAGGGCTTCATTACAGACAGAGATACTCCTCGGCACCCCTCCTCTGGCCTCAGACGATCCCGCAGGTGAAGGAACCGGATGTGGAGGACCTGGGCTGGCCCGGTTTCACCTGGTCTGCGGTTGAGACCGGTTGGACGGTCTCCCAAATTCACTCACTAAAACGACGTTGGATGCAGCTTATGGAAACACGATCTGGTGGACATTCCTGCAGTCAGCGTGCCAATTTGCACGTTTTTGTTTTGTCCCCCAGCACAAGGTGCACCTGTGTAATGTTTGTGCTGTTTAGTCAGGTGGATGGATTATCAAGGAGAAATGTTCACTAAAAAGGGACGTAAAACACAACATTTTGAAGAAATACATTTTCCTTGTTATGGAACATTTCTGGGATCTTTTATTTCATCTCCTCCCAGGGGCCAACAGGTTACGGTGTGTGTTCAGTGTCCCCGAGTTATGTTCTACCGTAGTGTTGAGTTATGTTCTACCGTAGTGTTTGGTAGTGTTGAGTTATGTTCTACCGTAGTGTTTGGTAGTGTTGAGTTATGTTCTACCGTAGTGTTGAGTTATGTTCTACCATAGTGTTCGGTAGTGTTGAGTTATGTTCTACCGTAGTGTTTGGTAGTATTGAGTTATGTTCTACCGTAGTGTTGAGTTATGTTCTACCGTAGTGTTGAGTTATGTTCTACCGTAGTGTTGAGTTATGTTCTACCGTAGTATTGAGTTATGTTCTACCATAGTGTTGAGTTATGTTCTACCATAGTGTTTGGTAGTAGTGAGTTATGTTCTACCGTAGTGTTTGTTAGTAGTGACTTATGTTCTACCATAGTGTTTGGTAGTATTGAGTTATGTTCTACCATAGTGTTGAGTTATGTTCTACCATAGTGTTTGGTAGTAGTGAGTTATGTTCTACCGTAGTGTTGAGTTATGTTCTACCGTAGTGTTGAGTTATGTTCTACCGTAGTGTTGAGTTATGTTCTACCATAGTGTTTGGTAGTATTGAGTTATGTTCTACCGTAGTGTTGAGTTATGTTCTACCGTAGTGTTTGGTAGTATTGAGTTATGTTCTACCGTAGTGTTTGGTAGTAGTGAGTTATGTTCTACCGTAGTGTTGAGTTATGTTCTACCATAGTGTTTGGTAGTGTTGAGTTATGTTCTACCATAGTGTTTGGTAGTAGTGAGTTATGTTCTACCATAGTGTTTGGTAGTATTGTCATCAAGGCATGGATATTCAGATATGATCCCAGACAGCTTACCTCCAGACCAGACTAATGGATATTCAGATATGATGCAACATGGATTTAAATAAATGTGATCCAGACTGGATCTAATGTGGTGTTGGAAAAACATCACATCTGGCCACCCAGAACCAGGACCGGCTGTAGGGAGAGACCAAAGTCCACCCATCAAATGTTTTGCAGACTGGAGAAAACGCTGCACATTTATGAGATATTTATGCCAGTTGAAGTAATTTGTTCGTCCTGTATTGAGCTGTCTTCACGAGCACCTTAATGTTGATTTATGTTTTTGATGAACCAATAAAGTGTTTTACTAATCCAAGACGCCAATCAGGGTTTCTCCTACCAATGGGTCACGGCGGTAGTGAGGAAGATGATTCTCTGACCAGAATTCAGTTCCTCACAATATGAAGCTTCAGTGTTGTTTATTTACTCCAGATGTTGGAACAAAAAGTGACTACCAGGCATTTAAATGCAGATACATAAATCTCTTCTCTTGTATTTTATTATCTGTGGTTAACCTGTATCTCAAGGTGATATTCCACAGTGATTTGCGATGAACGAAAAGTAAACAAGACACCTTCACCCTATCAAATCTTACAATATTTAAAGAGCCCATCCTGTCTTAATTTCATTGATCGGCCAAAACACCCACCCCCATGTCACAAAAAAAATCATACTGGTCATTAAGCAGGAAGCGGAGCTGAGGAAACCGATCCCTTGTCAAGTCTGTTTATGAAGACGGACACGCTCACTCGCAGTCAGACACTTCTCCATTGGCTCCTCTGCCAGCTCTCTGCCTGGTGATTGGCTCCTGGATGGAGTGACACGGCCTTAACCCTTGATCACAGCGATGGGTCGTAGTTTGATGGCTTTCTTGCTGATTCCAGCATCGTGACACGTGTTGACGACATCACACACGTTTTTGTACGACTCTGGAGCCTAGAAAATGGTAAGAAAATACTGTTAGCCTTTATAACACAATAGACATGACCCCACTGTAGCATGACTAGTCTTGGCGAAGCCTACCTCTTCCATGACCAACTTGGGCGAAGCCTACCTCCTCCATGACCAGCTTGGGCGAAGCCAAGCCTACCCCTTCCATGACTAGTTTGGGCGAAGCGAAGCCTACCTCTTCCATGACTAGTTTGGGCGAAGCCAAGCCTACCTCTTCCATGACCAGTTTGGGCAAAGCCAAGCCTACCTCTTCCATGACCAGTTTGGGCAAAGCCTACCTCTTCCATGACTAGTTTGGGCGAAGCGAAGCCTACCTCTTCCATGACCAGTTTGGGAGAAGCGAAGCCTACCTCTTCCATGACCAGTTTGGGCGAAGCCACCCTGATGGCGATACCCTGGTCTGCCAGCTTATCCAACACGTCCTGGAAGTCGATGTTCCTGCGGGATTTGGCCCGAGACAGAGCCCGACCCTGCAGTTCAATGTTGAGTAACAGATAAAACATGGAGTTATTCTGGAACTAACAGGGAACATGTTCTTGATAACGAATGGATGGATGAAGTCGATCCTCACTACTTGTTATAATAGAGGTGGAGTAAAGCGACAGAGAGGTGCAGTAAAGCGACAGAGGAGAGGTGCAGTAAAGCGACAGAGGAGAGGTGCAGTAAAGCGACAGAGGAGAGGTGCAGTAAAGCGACAGAGGAGAGGTGCAGTAAAGCGACAGAGGAGAGGTGCAGTAAAGCGACAGAGGAGAGGTGCAGTAAAGCGACAGAGGAGAGGTGCAGTAAAGCGACAGGGAGGTGCAGTAAAGCGACAGAGAGGTGCAGTAAAGCGACAGAGAGGTGCAGTAAAGCGACAGGGAGGTGCAGTAAAGCGACAGAGAGGTGCAGTAAAGCGACAGAGAGGTGCAGTAAAGCCTTACCGCTCCGTGGCAGGTGGTGCCGAAGGTCTCCGTCATGCCCTGCTCTGTGCCCGTCAGGACGTAACTGCAGGTGCCCATCGTGCCCCCGATCAACACCGGCTGGCCTGTCAGCTGATTGGACCAGAAACAGGAAGCGTTTTAAAAAACATTGTCTCTGCATCAAAATGGCACCCAACGCCCTCCCTATATAGGGCACTACTTTATAGGGCCAGAGCTACATAGGGCTTAAGGTTAACTATACTAACTTTATTCTGTATTGATGAGGGGGGGGGGGGGGGGGGTACCTGGTAGTCTACAGGGATGAGGGGGGGGTACCTGGTAGTCTACAGGGATGAGGGGTACCTGGTAGTCTACAGGGATGAGGGGGGGTACCTGGTAGTCTACAGGGATGAGCGGGTGGTGAGGGGGGAGTACCTGGTAGTCTACAGGGATGAGCGGGTGGTGTACCTGGTAGTCTACAGGGATGAGGGGGGGGGTACCTGGTAGTCTACAGGGATGAGCGGGTGGTGAGGGGGGAGTACCTGGTAGTCTACAGGGATGAGCGGGTGGTGAGGGGGGAAGGCCCGGGTGGATCCCTTGCGGTGCAGCAGCAGAGTCGTCTGTTTCCCATCTACCATGTGTTCCTCCACCTTGGCGATGTTATGAGACACGTCATAGATCACATGCATGTCCAGGTCATCAGGAGTGGTGGTGAACACCTTGGCAAAGGCCTGGGGGGGAAACGGAGGAGTCACACTGAGGGGGAAAACGGAGGAGTCACACTGAGGGGGAAACGGAGGAGTCACACTGAGGGGGAAACGGAGGAGTCACACTGAGGGGGAAACGGAGGAGTCACACTGAGGGGGAAACGGAGGAGTCACACTGAGGGGGGAAACGGAGGAGTCACACTGAGGGGGAAACGGAGGAGTCACACTGAGGGGGGAAACGGAGGAGTCACACTGAGGGGGAAACGGAGGAGTCACACTGAGGGGGAAACGGAGGAGTCACACTGAGGGGGGAAACGGAGGAGTCACACTGAGGGGGAAACGGAGGAGTCACACTGAGGGGGAAACGGAGGAGTCACACTGAGGGGGAAAACGGAGGAGTCACACTGAGGGGGAAACGGAGGAGTCACACTGAGGGGGAAACGGAGGAGTCACACTGAGGGGGAAACGGAGGAGTCACACTGAGGGGGAAACGGAGGAGTCACACTGAGGGGGAAACGGAGGAGTCACACTGAGGGGGAAACGGAGGAGTCACACTGAGGGGGAAACGGAGGAGTCACACTGAGGGGGAAACGGAGGAGTCACACTGAGGGGGAAACGGAGGAGTCACACTGAGGGGGAAACGGAGGAGTCACACTGAGGGGGAAACGGAGGAGTCACACTGAGGGGGAAACGGAGGAGTCACACTGAGGGGGAAACGGAGGAGTCACACTGAGGGGGGAAACGGAGGAGTCACACTGAGGGGGAAACGGAGGAGTCACACTGAGGGGGAAACGGAGGAGTCACACTGAGGGGGAAACGGAGGAGTCACACTGAGGGGGGAAACGGAGGAGTCACACTGAGGGGGAAACGGAGGAGTCACACTGAGGGGGAAACGGAGGAGTCACACTGAGGGGGGAAACGGAGGAGTCACACTGAGGGGGGAAACGGAGGAGTCACACTGAGGGGGAAACGGAGTAGTCACACTGAGGGGGAAACGGAGGAGTCACACTGAGGGGGAAACGGAGGAGTCACACTGAGGGGGAAACGGAGGAGTCACACTGAGGGGGGAAACGGAGGAGTCACACTGAGGGGGAAACGGAGGAGTCACACTGAGGGGGGAAACGGAGGAGTCACACTGAGGGGGAAACGGAGGAGTCACACTGAGGGGGAAACGGAGGAGTCACACTGAGGGGGGAAACGGAGGAGTCACACTGAGGGGGAAACGGAGGAGTCACACTGAGGGGGAAACGGAGGAGTCACACTGAGGGGGAAACGGAGGAGTCACACTGAGGGGGAAACGGAGGAGTCACACTGAGGGGGAAACGGAGGAGTCACACTGAGGGGGAAACGGAGGAGTCACACTGAGGGGGAAACGGAGGAGTCACACTGAGGGGGAAACGGAGGAGTCACACTGAGGGGGAAACGGAGGAGTCACACTGAGGGGGAAACGGAGGAGTCACACTGAGGGGGGAAACGGAGGAGTCACACTGAGGGGGAAACGGAGGAGTCACACTGAGGGGGAAACGGAGGAGTCACACTGAGGGGGAAACGGAGGAGTCACACTGAGGGGGAAACGGAGGAGTCACACTGAGGGGGAAACGGAGGAGTCACACTGAGGGGGAAACGGAGGAGTCACACTGAGGGGGAAACGGAGGAGTCACACTGAGGGGGAAACGGAGGAGTCACACTGAGGGGGGAAACGGAGGAGTCACACTGAGGGGGAAACGGAGGAGTCACACTGAGGGGGAAACGGAGGAGTCACACTGAGGGGGAAACGGAGGAGTCACACTGAGGGGGAAACGGAGGAGTCACACTGAGGGGGAAACGGAGGAGTCACACTGAGGGGGAAACGGAGTAGTCACACTGAGGGGGAAACGGAGTAGTCACACTGAGGGGGACACTGAGGGGGAAACGGAGTAGTCACACTGAGGGGGAAACGGAGTAGTCACACTGAGGGGGACACTGAGGGGGAAACGGAGTAGTCACACTGAGGGGGAAACGGAGTAGTCACACTGAGGGGGAAACGGAGTAGTCACACTGAGGGGGAAACGGAGTAGTCACACTGAGGGGGAAACGGAGTAGTCACACTGAGGGGAAAACGGAGGAGTCACACTGAGGGGGAAACGGAGGAGTCACACTGAGGCGTCTCAGGTGGGGTCAGTTACCCGTCTCAGGTGGGGTCAGTTACCCGTCTCAGGTGGGGTCAGTTACCCGTCTCAGGTGGGGTCAGTTACCTGTCTCAGGTGGGGTCAGTTACCCGTCTCAGGTGGGGTCAGTTACCCGTCTCAGGTGGGGTCAGTTACCCGTCTCAGGTGGGGTCAGTTACCTGTCTCAGGTGGGGTCAGCCGGGGTCAGTTACCTGTCTCAGGTGGGGTCAGCCAGGGTCAGTTACCTGTCTCAGGTGGGGTCAGTTAGGGTCAGTTACCTGTCTCAGGTGGGGTCAGTTACCCGTCTCAGGTGGGGTCAGCCGGGGTCAGTTACCCGTCTCAGGTGGGGTCAGTTACCCGTCTCAGCCGGGGTCAGTTACCTGTCTCAGGTGGGGTCAGTTACCCGTCTCAGGTGGGGTCAGCCGGGGTCAGTTACCCGTCTCAGCCCGGGGTCAGTTACCCGTCTCAGCCGGGGTCAGTTACCTGTCTCAGGTGGGGTCAGCCAGGGTCAGTTACCTGTCTCAGGTGGGGTCAGTCAGGGTCAGTTACCTGTCTCAGGTGGGGTCAGTTACCTGTCTCAGGTGGGGTCAGTTACCTGTCTCAGGTGGGGTCAGTTACCTGTCTCAGGTGGGGTCAGTCAGGGTCAGTTACCTGTCTCAGGTGGGGTCAGTCAGGGTCAGTTACCCGTCTCAGGTGGGGTCAGTAACCTGTCTCAGGTGGGGTCAGCCAGGGTCAGTTACCTGTCGCGTGAGGAAGGTCATAGAGGAACGGTTGACCCAGGCATAGTTTCCGGCGGCGGCCATTCCTTTCAGGTAGTCCTGTCCCTCCTCCGAAAAGATACGGGCGCAAGCCAGCTGGCGATCGTTCACCTGGATCTTGTCTCGCTTCATCGCCTTCTCCATGGCAACCAGGGCATCTACCAGAATATATTACAGTACCAGTTAAAAGTTAAGACCCGTAATAATTCAAAAGGTTTTTCCTTCAGTGCCGTCAGGAAGTACTCAGACCCCTTGACTTTTTCCACATTTTGTTACGTTACAGCCTTATTCTAAAATTGATTAAAATTGTCCTCCCCCCCTCAATCTGCACACAATGCCCCATAATGACGGAGTAAAACATTTTTTTTTGCTAATTTATTTAAAAAAAATAAGAAACTGAAATAACATTTACATAAGTATTCAGACCTTTAACTCAGTACTTTGTTGAAGCACCTTTGGCAGCGATTTACAGCATCGAGTCTTCTTGGGCCTGACGCCACCTCCCACTCCGCCAGACGCCACCTCCCACTCCGCCAGACGCCACCTCCCACTCCGCCTGACGCCACCTCCCACTCCGCCTGACGCCACCTCCCACTCCGCCTGACGCCACCTCCCACTCCGCCTGACGCCACCTCCCACTCCGCCAGACGCCCCTCCCACTCCGCCAGACGCCCCTCCCACCCCTCCCACTCCGCCTGACGCCACCTCCCACTCCGCCTGACGCCACCTCCCACTCCGCCTGACGCCCCTCCCACTCCGCCAGACGCCACCTCCCACTCCGCCTGACGCCACCTCCCACTCCGCCTGACGCCACCTCCCACTCCGCCAGACGCCACCTCCCACTCCGCCTGACGCCACCTCCCACTCCGCCAGACGCCACCTCCCACTCCGCCTGACGCCACCTCCCACTCCGCCTGACGCCACCTCCCACTCCGCCTGACGCCACCTCCCACTCCGCCTGACGCCACCTCCCACTCCGCCTGACGCCACCTCCCACTCCGCCAGACGCCCCTCCCACTCCGCCTGACGCCACCTCCCACTCCGCCTGACGCCACCTCCCACTCCGCCTGACGCCACCTCCCACTCCGCCAGACGCCACCTCCCACTCCGCCTGACGCCACCTCCCACTCCGCCAGACGCCACCTCCCACTCCGCCTGACGCCACCTCCCACTCCGCCTGACGCCACCTCCCACTCCGCCTGACGCCACCTCCCACTCCGCCAGACGCCACCTCCCACTCCGCCTGACGCCACCTCCCACTCCGCCTGACGCCACCTCCCACTCCGCCTGACGCCACCTCCCACTCCGCCTGACGCCACCTCCCACTCCGCCTGACGCCACCTCCCACTCCGCCTGACGCCACCTCCCACTCCGCCTGACGCCACCTCCCACTCCGCCAGACGCCCCTCCCACTCCGCCAGACGCCACCTCCCACTCCGCCTGACGCCACCTCCCACTCTGCCAGACGCCCCTCCCACCCCTCCCACTCTGCCAGACGCCCCTCCCACTCCGCCTGCCGTCTTCTTTCTCTTTGCTCTCATTTTCCTTATTAGGATGTCGGGGGGGGGGGGGGAGCTGGGAGCGTCGTCAGCGATACGGGACACACCTGGGCCCCGAGTGTGTCCCAGGATAAATCCACCACTTCCCCATTCATCGAGGAGACTCTCTCCATGCAGACACACTGATAGATTTTGGTAGTGGCCATTTTGTTTGTTTATGTTGGCACCTTTCAACATCCCTCATTATCACATTTATGCACACAACCACTCACTCACACTACGGATTACTGACTACACACTCACACCATTGTTAATTGTATTTAGTTTACTTCAGTTAATAAATATATTTTGTTATTCCTTATCTCCTCGTCTCCCTTTTTGTTACGAATTTCGAGCCGGTTCGTGACAGGTATGACGCTACAAGCTTGGCACACCTGTATTGGGGGAGTTTCTCCCATTCTTCTCTGTAGATCCTCTCAAGCTCTGTCAGGTTGGATTGGGAGCGTCGCTGCACAGCTATTTTCAGGTATTTCCAGAGATGTTGGATCGGGTTCAAGTCCGGGCTCCTGCTGGGCCATTCAGAGATTTGTCCCAAAGCCACACTTCTGCGTTGTCTTGGCTGTATCCATAGGGTTGTTGTCCTGTTGGAAGGTGAACCTTCGCCCCAGTCTGAGGTCCTGAACGCTCTTGGAGCAGGTTTTCATCAAGGATTCTCTCTGTACTTTACTCCATTCATCTTCGCTCGATCCTGACTAGTCTCCCAGCCCCTGCAGCTGAAAAACATCCCCGGGTTTCAGGTAACAGATTTCCTCCAGACGTGACGCTTGGCATTCAGGCCAATCTTGGTTTCATGAGACCAGAGAATCTTGTTTCTCATGGTCTGAGATTCCTTTTGCCAAACTCCAAGCGGGCTGTCATGTGCCTTTTACTGAGGAGTGGCTTCCGTCTGGCCACTCTACCATAAAGGCCTGATTGGTGGAATGCTGCAGAGATGGTTGTCCTTCTGGAAGGTTCTCCCATCTCCACAGAGGATCTCTGGAGCTCTGTCAGAGTGACCATCAGGTTCTTGGTCACCTCCCTGACCAAGGCCCTTCTCCTCCGATTGCTCAGTTTGGCCGGGCGGCCAGCTCTAGGAAGAGTCTTGGTGGTTCCAAACTTCTTCCATTTATGAATGATGGAGGCCACTGTGTTCTTGGGGACCTTCAATGCTGCAGAAATGTTTTGGTACCCTTCCCCAGATCTGTGCCTCGACACAATCCTGTCTCGGAGCTCTACGGACAATTCCTTCGACCTCATGGCTTGGTTTTTGCTCTGACATGCACTGTCAACTGTGGGACCTTATATAGACAGGTGTGTGTCTTTCCAAATCATGTCCAATCAAATTCAATTTTATGAAAGGTGGATCTACAATCAAGTTGTAGAAACATCAAGGATGCGCCATAGAAACAGCAATAGCAAAGGGTCTGAATACTTATGTAAAGTATCGATTTTTTTGTTTGTAATAAATTTGCCAAAACTTCTAATACATGATTTTCACTTATGGGGTAGTGTGTAGATTGAGAATTTTGTATTTATTTCATCCATTTAAGAATAAGGCCACCCCCCCTCACTGTATGTTTGTACCTGTTTTTATTTAACCAGGTAAGTTATTGAAAACACTAATCATTTACAACAACAACCTGAACAAGATAAGTGACCACGTTACAGACAATTCTTAAAAAAAACGGAAACAGCATGGATAGAGAGAGAGCAGTCCTACCTGTAGCTACCTGGTGACCCAGCCCTCTGCTGCCACTGTGGATCATCACACAAACCTGGCCCTTGTGGTCGATGCCCATCTTCTTCGCTGCATAGTCATTATAGATCTCATCCACCACCTGTATCTCAGCGTAGTGGTTTCCTGCCCCCAGAGTACCCAGCTGGAATAAGGATAGATCATTATAGATCTCAGCGTAGTGGTTTCCTGCCCCCAGAGTACCCAGCTGGAATAAGGATAGATCATTATAGATCTCAGCGTAGTGGTTTCCTGCCCCCCAGAGTACCCAGCTGGAATAAGGATAGATCATTATAGATCTCAGTGTAGTGGTTTCCTGCCCCCCCCCCCCAGAGTACCCAGCTGGAATAAGGATAGATCATTATAGATCTCAGTGTAGTGGTTTCCTGCCCCCCCCCCCAGAGTACCCAGCTGGAATAAGGATAGATCATTATAGATCTCAGTGTAGTGGTTTCCTGCCCCCCCCCCCCCCCCAGAGTACCCAGCTGGAATAAGGATAGATCATTATAGATCTCAGTGTAGTGGTTTCCTGCCCCCCCCCAGAGTACCCAGCTGGAATAAGGATAGATCATTATAGATCTCAGCGTAGTGGTTTCCTGCCCCCCCCCCCAGAGTACCCAGCTGGAATAAGGATAGATCATTATAGATCTCAGCGTAGTGGTTTCCTGCCCCCCCCCCCCAGAGTACCCAGCTGGAATAAGGATAGATCATTATAGATCTCAGTGTAGTGGTTTCCTGCCCCCCCCCCAGAGTACCCAGCTGGAATAAGGATAGATCATTATAGATCTCAGTGTAGTGGTTTCCTGCCCCCCCCCCAGAGTACCCAACTGGAATAAGGATAGATCATTATAGATCTCAGTGTAGTGGTTTCCTGCCCCCCCCCCAGAGTACCCAGCTGGAATAAGGATAGATCATTATAGATCTCAGCGTAGTGGTTTCCTGCCCCCCCCCCAGAGTACCCAGCTGGAATAAGGATAGATCATTATAGATCTCAGTGTAGTGGTTTCCTGCCCCCAGAGTACCCAGCTGGAATAAGGATAGATCATTATAGATCTCAGTGTAGTGGTTTCCTGCCCCCCCCCAGAGTACCCAGCTGGAATAAGGATAGATCATTATAGATCTCAGTGTAGTGGTTTCCTGCCCCCCCCCCCAGAGTACCCAGCTGGAATAAGGATAGATCATTATAGATCTCAGCGTAGTGGTTTCCTGCCCCCAGAGTACCCAGCTGGAATAAGGATAGATCATTATAGATCTCAGCGTAGTGGTTTCCTGCCCCCAGAGTACCCAGCTGGAATAAGGATAGATCATTATAGATCTCAGCGTAGTGGTTTCCTGCCCCCAGAGTACCCAGCTGGAATAAGGATAGATCATTATAGATCTCAGTGTAGTGGTTTCCTGCCCCCCCCCCCCCAGAGTACCCAGCTGGAATAAGGATAGATCATTATAGATCTCAGTGTAGTGGTTTCCTGCCCCCCCCCCCAGAGTACCCAGCTGGAATAAGGATAGATCATTATAGATCTCAGTGTAGTGGTTTCCTGCCCCCCCCCCCAGAGTACCCAGCTGGAATAAGGATAGATCATTATAGATCTCAGTGTAGTGGTTTCCTGCCCCCAGAGTACCCAGCTGGAATAAGGATAGATCATTATAGATCTCAGCGTAGTGGTTTCCTGCCCCCAGAGTACCCAGCTGGAATAAGGATAGATCATTATAGATCTCAGCGTAGTGGTTTCCTGCCCCCCCCCCCCCCAGAGTACCCAGCTGGAATAAGGATAGATCATTATAGATCTCAGTGTAGTGGTTTCCTGCCCCCAGAGTACCCAGCTGGAATAAGGATAGATCATTATAGATCTCAGCGTAGTGGTTTCCTGCCCCCCCCCCCAGAGTACCCAGCTGGAATAAGGATAGATCATTATAGATCTCAGCGTAGTGGTTTCCTGCCCCCCCCAGAGTACCCAGCTGGAATAAGGATAGATCATTATAGATCTCAGTGTAGTGGTTTCCTGCCCCCCCCCAGAGTACCCAGCTGGAATAAGGATAGATCATTATAGATCTCAGTGTAGTGGTTTCCTGCCCCCCCCCCAGAGTACCCAGCTGGAATAAGGATAGATCATTATAGATCTCAGCGTAGTGGTTTCCTGCCCCCCCCCAGAGTACCCAGCTGGAATAAGGATAGATCATTATAGATCTCAGCGTAGTGGTTTCCTGCCCCCCCCCAGAGTACCCAGCTGGAATAAGGATAGATCATTATAGATCTCAGCGTAGTGGTTTCCTGCCCCCCCAGAGTACCCAGCTGGAATAAGGATAGATCATTATAGATCTCAGTGTAGTGGTTTCCTGCCCCCAGAGTACCCAGCTGGAATAAGGATAGATCATTATAGATCTCAGTGTAGTGGTTTCCTGCCCCCAGAGTACCCAGCTGGAATAAGGATAGATCATTATAGATCTCAGTGTAGTGGTTTCCTGCCCCCCCCCAGAGTACCCAGCTGGAATAAGGATAGATCATTATAGATCTCAGTGTAGTGGTTTCCTGCCCCCCCCCAGAGTACCCAGCTGGAATAAGGATAGATCATTATAGATCTCAGCGTAGTGGTTTCCTGCCCCCCCCCAGAGTACCCAGCTGGAATAAGGATAGATCATTATAGATCTCAGTGTAGTGGTTTCCTGCCCCCCCCCAGAGTACCCAGCTGGAATAAGGATAGATCATTATAGATCTCAGCGTAGTGGTTTCCTGCCCCCAGAGTACCCAGCTGGAATAAGGATAGATCATTATAGATCTCAGCGTAGTGGTTTCCTGCCCCCCCCCCAGAGTACCCAGCTGGAATAAGGATAGATCATTATAGATCTCAGTGTAGTGGTTTCCTGCCCCCCCCCCCAGAGTACCCAGCTGGAATAAGGATAGATCATTATAGATCTCAGCGTAGTGGTTTCCTGCCCCCCCCCCCAGAGTACCCAGCTGGAATAAGGATAGATCATTATAGATCTCAGTGTAGTGGTTTCCTGCCCCCAGAGTACCCAGCTGGAATAAGGATAGATCATTATAGATCTCAGTGTAGTGGTTTCCTGCCCCCCCCCCCCCAGAGTACCCAGCTGGAATAAGGATAGATCATTATAGATCTCAGTGTAGTGGTTTCCTGCCCCCCCCCCCAGAGTACCCAGCTGGAATAAGGATAGATCATTATAGATCTCAGTGTAGTGGTTTCCTGCCCCCAGAGTACCCAGCTGGAATAAGGATAGATCATTATAGATCTCAGTGTAGTGGTTTCCTGCCCCCCCCCCCAGAGTACCCAGCTGGAATAAGGATAGATCATTATAGATCTCAGTGTAGTGGTTTCCTGCCCCCCCCCAGAGTACCCAGCTGGAATAAGGATAGATCATTATAGATCTCAGCGTAGTGGTTTCCTGCCCCCCCCCCCAGAGTACCCAGCTGGAATAAGGATAGATCATTATAGATCTCAGTGTAGTGGTTTCCTGCCCCCCCCCAGAGTACCCAGCTGGAATAAGGATAGATCATTATAGATCTCAGCGTAGTGGTTTCCTGCCCCCCCCCCCCCAGAGTACCCAGCTGGAATAAGGATAGATCATTATAGATCTCAGTGTAGTGGTTTCCTGCCCCCCCCCCCCAGAGTACCCAGCTGGAATAAGGATAGATCATTATAGATCTCAGTGTAGTGGTTTCCTGCCCCCCCCCCAGAGTACCCAGCTGGAATAAGGATAGATCATTATAGATCTCAGTGTAGTGGTTTCCTGCCCCCCCCCCAGAGTACCCAGCTGGAATAAGGATAGATCATTATAGATCTCAGCGTAGTGGTTTCCTGCCCCCCCCCCAGAGTACCCAGCTGGAATAAGGATAGATCATTATAGATCTCAGCGTAGTGGTTTCCTGCCCCCCCCCCAGAGTACCCAGCTGGAATAAGGATAGATCATTATAGATCTCAGCGTAGTGGTTTCCTGCCCCCCCCCCCAGAGTACCCAGCTGGAATAAGGATAGATCATTATAGATCTCAGTGTAGTGGTTTCCTGCCCCCAGAGTACCCAGCTGGAATAAGGATAGATCATTATAGATCTCAGTGTAGTGGTTTCCTGCCCCCCCCCCCAGAGTACCCAGCTGGAATAAGGATAGATCATTATAGATCTCAGCGTAGTGGTTTCCTGCCCCCCCCAGAGTACCCAGCTGGAATAAGGATAGATCATTATAGATCTCAGTGTAGTGGTTTCCTGCCCCCAGAGTACCCAGCTGGAATAAGGATAGATCATTATAGATCTCAGCGTAGTGGTTTCCTGCCCCCCCCAGAGTACCCAGCTGGAATAAGGATAGATCATTATAGATCTCAGCGTAGTGGTTTCCTGCCCCCCCCCCAGAGTACCCAGCTGGAATAAGGATAGATCATTATAGATCTCAGTGTAGTGGTTTCCTGCCCCCAGAGTACCCAGCTGGAATAAGGATAGATCATTATAGATCTCAGTGTAGTGGTTTCCTGCCCCCCCCCCCAGAGTACCCAGCTGGAATAAGGATAGATCATTATAGATCTCAGCGTAGTGGTTTCCTGCCCCCCCCCCCCCCCCCAGAGTACCCAGCTGGAATAAGGATAGATCATTATAGATCTCAGTGTAGTGGTTTCCTGCCCCCAGAGTACCCAGCTGGAATAAGGATAGATCATTATAGATCTCAGCGTAGTGGTTTCCTGCCCCCCCCCCCAGAGTACCCAGCTGGAATAAGGATAGATCATTATAGATCTCAGTGTAGTGGTTTCCTGCCCCCCCCCCCCAGAGTACCCAGCTGGAATAAGGATAGATCATTATAGATCTCAGTGTAGTGGTTTCCTGCCCCCCCCCCAGAGTACCCAGCTGGAATAAGGATAGATCATTATAGATCTCAGCGTAGTGGTTTCCTGCCCCCCCCCCAGAGTACCCAGCTGGAATAAGGATAGATCATTATAGATCTCAGTGTAGTGGTTTCCTGCCCCCAGAGTACCCAGCTGGAATAAGGATAGATCATTATAGATCTCAGTGTAGTGGTTTCCTGCCCCCCCCAGAGTACCCAGCTGGAATAAGGATAGATCATTATAGATCTCAGTGTAGTGGTTTCCTGCCCCCCCCCAGAGTACCCAGCTGGAATAAGGATAGATCATTATAGATCTCAGTGTAGTGGTTTCCTGCCCCCAGAGTACCCAGCTGGAATAAGGATAGATCATTATAGATCTCAGTGTAGTGGTTTCCTGCCCCCAGAGTACCCAGCTGGAATAAGGATAGATCATTATAGATCTCAGCGTAGTGGTTTCCTGCCCCCAGAGTACCCAGCTGGAATAAGGATAGATCATTATAGATCTCAGCGTAGTGGTTTCCTGCCCCCCCCCCCCAGAGTACCCAGCTGGAATAAGGATAGATCATTATTCATAACAGAGACCCTGCCTTGATTTGAAATGCTCTTGAAAAAGAGGTAATCATACATTTATTGGACTTATAAATTAGCGATATCTATTAATCGATTCTTGGAAGGAATATAACTTATAAATTAACGATATATATATATCATTGATTATTGAAGACTAACTTCTAAATGCCTCATGAGTTTAGTTCAACTGTCATACTCTATCAGAACCCAAAATATAAACATTGGTAATGTAAACAAACACTGTATAGCCTCATAACATGGTTAAAACCATGTTGATATCGTGGATGGTCAGTTGTGTGAAGTTGGCTGGATGTCCTTTGGGTGGTGGACCGTTCTTGATACACACGGGGAAACTGTTGAGCGTCAAAAACCCAGCAGCGTTGCAGTTCTTGACACAAACCGTTGCACCTGGCACCTACTACCACACCCCGTTCAAAGGCACTTAAATCTTTTGTCTTCCCCATTCACCCTCTGAATGGGACATATAAACAATCCATGTCTCAATTGTCTCAAGGTTTAAAAATCCTTCTTTAACATGTCTCCTCCCCTTCATCTACACTGATTGAAGTGGATTTAAGGGACATCAATAAGGGATCACAGCTTTAACCTGGATTCACCTGGTCAGTCTGTTATGGAAAGAGCAGGTGTTCCTAATGTTTTGTCCACTCAGTGTATAGTGCACTAGTTTTCACCAGTAGAGCCCTATGGGTCCTGGTCAACAGTAGAGCCCTATGGGTCCTGGTCAACAGTAGAGCCCTATGGGTCCTGGTCAACAGTAGAGCCCAAATGGGGCCTGGTCAACAGTAGAGCCCAAATGGGGCCTGGTCAACAGTAGAGCTCTATGGGTCCTGGTCAACAGTAGAGCTCTATGGGTCCTGGTCAACAGTAGAGCTCTATGGGTCCTGGTCAACAGTAGAGCTCTATGGGTCCTGGTCAACAGTAGAGCCCTATGGGTCCTGGTCAACAGTAGAGCCCTATGGGTCCTGGTCAACAGTAGAGCCCTATGGGTCCTGGTCAACAGTAGAGCTCTATGGGTCCTGGTCAACAGTAGAGCTCTATGGGTCCTGGTCAACAGTAGAGCTCTATGGGTCCTGGTCAACAGTAGAGCCCTATGGGTCCTGGTCAACAGTAGAGCCCTATGGGTCCTGGTCAACAGTAGAGCTCTATGGGCCCTGGTCAACAGTAGAGCCCTATGGGTCCTGGTCAACAGTAGAGCTCTATGGGTCCTGGTCAACAGTAGAGCTCTATGGGTCCTGGTCAACAGTAGAGCCCTATGGGTCCTGGTCAACAGTAGAGCCCTATGGGTCCTGGTCAACAGTAGAGCCCTATGGGTCCTGGTCAACAGTAGAGCTCTATGGGTCCTGGTCAACAGTAGAGCCCTATGGGTCCTGGTCAACAGTAGAGCTCTATGGGTCCTGGTCAACAGTAGAGCTCTATGGGTCCTGGTCAACAGTAGAGCTCTATGGGTCCTGGTCAACAGTAGAGCCCTATGGGTCCTGGTCAACAGTAGAGCTCTATGGGTCCTGGTCAACAGTAGAGCCCTATGGGTCCTGGTCAACAGTAGAGCTCTATGGGTCCTGGTCAACAGTAGAGCCCTGTGGGTCCTGGTCAACAGTAGAGCCCTATGGGACCTGGTCAACAGTAGAGCCCTATGGGGCCTGGTCAACAGTAGAGCCCTGTGGGTCCTGGTCAACAGTAGAGCCCTATGGGTCCTGGTCAACAGTAGAGCCCTATGGGACCTGGTCAACAGTAGAGCCCTGTGGGTCCTGGTCAACAGTAGAGCCCTGTGGGTCCTGGTCAACAGTAGAGCTCTATGGGTCCTGGTCAACAGTAGAGCTCTATGGGTCCTGGTCAACAGTAGAGCCCTATGGGTCCTGGTCAACAGTAGAGCCCTATGGGACCTGGTCAACAGTAGAGCCCTATGGGACCTGGTCAACAGTAGAGCCCTGTGGGTCCTGGTCAACAGTAGAGCTCTATGGGTCCTGGTCAACAGTAGGAATAGGGTGCCACTTGGACTCAGAGTAAGGGATCAGGTTAGGGAGTGGTGTTACCTGAGGCAGGCCTCTCTTCTTGGCCTTGGAGGAGACCTTGTTGGGGTCGGCCTGCAGCATCCTGCCGTACTCCTCACAGTGCTCCTTGTCCTCCGCCCAGGCATAGCCTTCTCTCAGGGACCAGTCCACTCCCATCTCTAGAGCCTCCTCTAGATCCCTGTAACAGACACCAGGTTATCAGTCTCTAGACAGGCTTCTCCCAGGGACCAGTCCACTCCCAGGGACCAGTCCACTCCCAGGGACCAGTCCACTCTCAGGGACCAGTCCACTCCCATCTCTAGAGCCTCCTCTAGATCCCTGTAACAGACACCAGGTTATCAGTCTCTAGACAGGCTTCTCTCAGGGACCAGTCCACTCCCATCTCTAGAGCCTCCTCTAGATCCCTGTAACAGACACCAGGTTATCAGTCTCTAGACAGGCTTCTCTCAGGGACCAGTCCACTCCCATCTCTAGAGCCTCCTCTAGATCCCTGTAACAGACAGAGCTTGAGAGGATCTGCAGAGAAGAACAGGAGAAATTCTCCAAATACAAGCTTGTAGCAACAATTTATAAACCTGTTTTTGCTTGGTCATTATGGGGTATTGTGATGTCATTAAGGGGTATTGTGATGTCATTATGGGGTATTGTGATGTCATTATGGGGTATTGTGTGTAGATTGATGAAGGGGGAAAAAAAACAATTTAATCAATTTTAGAATAAGGCTGTAACGTAACAAAATGTGGAAAAAGTCAAGGGGTCTGAATACTTCCCCGAAGGCCGTAACCTGTTGGGGCTAGGCCTTAACCTGTTGGGGCTAGGCCTTAACCTGTTGGGGCTAGGCCTTAACCTGTTGGGGCTAGGCCTTAACCTAGCCCCAACCCTTAACCTGTTGGGGCTAGGCCTTAACCTGTTGGGGCTAGGCCTTAACCTGTTGGGGCTAGGCCTTAACCTGTTGGGGCAGTAGGCCTTAACCTGTTGGGGCTAGGCCTTAACCTATTGGGGCTAGGCCTTAACCTGTTGGGGCTAGGCCTTAACCTGTTGGGGCTAGGCCTTAACCTGTTGGGGCTAGGCCTTAACCTGTTGGGGCTAGGCCTTAACCTATTGGGGCTAGGCCTTAACCTGTTGGGGCTAGGCCTTAACCTGTTGGGGCAGTAGGCCTTAACCTGTTGGGGCAGTAGGCCTTAACCTGTTGGGGCAGTAGGCCTTAACCCTGCTCTAACCAAAGGGATTGGGTTAATGTTGTAGTGGTGCCTGCAGACAGCAGGGTATTGGTGTAGTGGTGCCTGCAGGGTAGTGGTGTAGTGGTGCCTGCTGGGTAGTGGTGTAGTGGTGCCTGTAGACAGCAGGGTATTGGTGTAGTGGTGCCTGCAGACAGCAGGGTAGTGGTGTAGTGGTGCCTGCTGGGTAGTGGTGTAGTGGTGCCTGCTGGGTAGTGGTGTAGTGGTGCCTGCTGGGTAGTGGTGTAGTGGTGCCTGCAGACAGCAGGGTATTGGTGTAGTGGTGCCTGCTGGGTAGTGGTGTAGTGGTGCCTGCTGGGTAGTGGTGTAGTGGTGCCTTCTGGGTAGTGGTGTAGTGATGCCTGCTGGGTAGTGGTGTAGTGGTGCCTGCTGGGTAGTGGTGTAGTGGTGCCTGCTGGGTAGTGGTGTAGTGGTGCCTGCAGGGTATTGGTGTAGTGGTGCCTGTAGACAGCAGGGTATTGGTGTAGTGGTGCCTGCAGACAGCAGGGTAGTGGTGTAGTGGTGCCTGCTGGGTAGTGGTGTAGTGGTGCCTGCTGGGTAGTGGTGTAGTGGTGCCTGCTGGGTAGTGGTGTAGTGGTGCCTGCTGGGTAGTGGTGTAGCGGTGCCTGCTGGGTAGTGGTGTAGTGGTGCCTGCTGGGTAGTGGTGTAGTGGTGCCTGCTGGGTAGTGGTGTAGCGGTGCCTGCTGGGTAGTGGTGTAGTGGTGCCTGCTGGGTAGTGGTGTAGTGGTGCCTGCTGGGTAGTGGTGTAGCGTACTTGGCGGTCATGGGGATGACTCCCTTGGACCCGACTCCGA